>NW_010966710.1:4744-17916 GCF_000463585.1 Tarenaya hassleriana
GTTCTGGGTCTGTTGGAACGTTCGGTCTTCGGGGTCGGTCTGCATTCGGTCATCCGTTCCAGAAGGTCTGGAACGGACGGTCCACGTGTTTCTCTGGACCGTCCGTTCCAGTGTTCAGGTTTTTCCAAAGTTAAACCGACGGTCGGTTTGGACCTTGGACAATCCGTGATTCTGCAGAATTCAGATTTTGATCGAACAATTGTTGTGTTGGATCGATTATCAGAATCGGAATCAAAGCCTCACTTAAGACCAAGCTTGATGACAATCCAGAATTCAGAGTTTTGATTGTGCAATCGTTGTCTCGAATCAAATATCTGAATTAGGATATTGAGAGGGTTCTGGTATCGAATCTAAGGCAAACAAATGTTGTTTGGCCAAGAGATTTTGTATATGGACGACTCAAAGGAACTAAGAGTAGTTCATCCGAGTTGATCAGAACAACTTGACTGGAATGACTTGAATTCAGTCAAGGTATCCTGGTGTTCAAGACAAATGAAGCCTCATGTTTTAATCTCAAGCTATTACCGCCCATTAGCAGAGCAACTGTCAAGGCCTCGATCGTCATGGTTACGGGTCATGCCCTAGCTGAGCGTGCCTGACTATCTTGGTGAGGCAGTATGGAGAAATCGTGATTCTCATAGCTCAAATATGGTTGAGCTTGAATTGGGTTATCAAGTCGGACTTGGACCTGATGGTAAGGATGGGATGAGGAACATGCAGTGATAGCGTATCACTATCCCATACTCATCTAGGAATCACATAGGATGTGATTGACAAAGTGTTGTCTACCTAAATAGCATGGTTTTGAGCGTCATGCCCTAGCTGACTCAAAAGCATGTGAAATATGGATCCTAGCTCACTTGGAAACTCATTGAGGGTGTTTTTCTTAGTGGGAGCCTGTCATATTGCATCTATTATCTGTGTTAGTAAGTGTACTAAGTGACTTGCATATTTTCTGTCTGTTTGTTTGTCTTTTTCTGTAGTGTATATCTGTTGCAGGAATCTGGTTAATCTCACCATGCGATCTATCCTTATGAAGGATAAGCCTCTGACCAAGGCTTCTGGATCGATCATTGATGCTTATTGGAAGCATGAGGATGATGATCTGGACTTGTCTAGCTTGATGCTTGGAAAGATGTCTTCGGAATTGCGTGAGCAATTAGATGACATGGACAATTCATTGATGGATGATCAGTTGAATATGTCATTCCAAGAGAAAGCTGGGAGCCAAGGGAAGAATGATATGGTGATTGTTGGAAAGAGTTCCAGCAAGAGGAAGCGTTCCAAAGGTAAGGGCAAAAGGAAATTGACAAGTGTTGTCACTAAGCCTAAGTCCAAACCCAAGAAGGAAGAGTGTTATTTCTGTCATGCCATCGGGCATTGGTATAGAAATTGCAGGCTCTACCTGGAAGATCAGAGGAAGAAGAAGCTTGCAGAAGCTTCAATTTCCGGTATCTTCATTATAGAGGCCAACTTGTGTACTTCTTCTTCATGGGTATTAGATACCGGATGTGCCTCGCACATTTGTGCAAATGTGCAGGGACTGCGAGGAAGTAGACAATTGGCAAAGGGAGAAGTAGATCTCCGTGTCGGGAATGGAGCAAAAGTTGCTGCATTGATCGTCGGGACTTATGATCTGACTTTACCTTCTGGCCTTGTATTGGAGTTGCATGATTGTTATTTTGTACCTGCCATCAGTAGGAACATCATATCGATTTCATGCTTAGACTCAGATGGTTTCAGATTTGTTATTGAGAACAAATGTCTGTCCATTTATAGAGGCGATTTATTCTATGGTAAAGGTTACCAGTTTAATGGCCTTTATATTTTGGAAGATGAACCATCTGGATACAGGTCGATCTATAATGTTAGTACCAAGCGGTTTAAGTCGAACGACTTAAATCCGACCTATCTCTGGCATTGTCGACTTGGTCACATCAATGAGAAACGCATTGCGAAGCTTCATTCTGATGGACTTCTTGATTCTTTTGATTATGAATCAATCGAATCATGCGATTCCTGTTTGATGGGCAAGATGACAAAATCTCCTTTTACTAGAAAAGGAGAACGGGCTACGGAGTTGCTAGAACTCATACATAGTGATGTATGCGGTCCTATGAGCTCTCCCGCTAGAGGAGGTTATCTGTACTTTGTTACGTTTACTGATGATTTCAGTAGGTACGGTTATGTCTACTTGATGAGACATAAGTCTGAAACGCTTGAATTGTTCAAGACTTTCAGAAACGAGGTGCAGAACCAACTTGGCAAGACGATCAAGTTGCTTCGATCTGATCGAGGTGGCGAGTATATGAGCCAAGAGTTCACTGACTATCTGGCAGATTGTGGGATTGTCTCACAGCTGACTCCACCTGGAACGCCACAATGGAATGGCGTTTCCGAGAGGAGGAACCGAACCTTATTGGATATGGTACGGTCTATGATGAGTCAGGTCGATCTTCCTAAATCCTTCTGGGGATATGCTTTGGAAACTGCAGCGCTTATACTGAACAACTGTCCAACAAAGTCGGTTCAGAAGACTCCATATGAGATATGGACTGGGAAGCGTCCCAGGTTAGCATTCATGAAGATTTGGGGATGTGACGTTTACGTGAAACGTCTTGCTTCTGATAAGCTATCCGCCAAGTCTGATAAATGCATATTTGTGGGTTACCCTAAGGAAACTAAAGGGTACTGGTTCTACAACCCATCTGAGAACAAAGTGTTTGTTGCTCGGAATGGATCTTTCTTGGAGAGAGAGTTCGTCTCCAAGAGAGTTAGTGGGAGTAGAATAGATCTCGAAGAAGTTCGAGAACCACAAATAGTCGAGGAACCGAGTGAACAGGGCGAATCAGTTCAACCTGTGTCACAAGTTGTTGAGACAGCACCTCCTAGTGAACCTCGGAGATCTGGTAGAATTCGCCAAGAGCCTACAAGATATGGTTTTCTTGTGACTGGAAACGATGAACTCATGTTGTTAGAACATGACGAGCCTACGTCGTATTCAGAGGTTGTGGCGAGTTCCGATTCCGAGAAATGGCACCAGGCCATGGAGTCTGAGATGCAGTCCATGTACGACAACAAAGTATGGACTTTGGTCGACTCATTCGATGGTATTAAGACCATTGGATGTAAGTGGGTTTTCAAGAAGAAAACCGACATGGATGGCATCGTGCATACCTATAAGGCACGACTCGTCGCGAAAGGGTTTCGGCAGATTCATGGTATAGACTATGATGAAACCTTTTCACCAGTTGTGATGCTTAAATCCATACGGATTCTGCTGGCCATAGCTGCGTATTATGACTATGAGATATGGCATATGGACGTCAAGACCGCATTCCTTAACGGGAATTTGCTCGAGGATGTGTACATGACACAACCCGAGGGTTTTGTTGATCCTAAGAGTCCGAGGAAGGTGTGCAAGCTTCAGAGATCCATTTATGGATTGAAGCAGGCTTCGAGGAGCTGGAATCTTCGATTTGACGAGGCAGTCAAAATGTTTGGCTTCCTGCAAAACGAAGATGAGCCATGTGTTTACAAGAAGGTCAGTGGGAGCGCAGTGGTCTTCCTTGTACTTTATGTGGATGATATATTGCTCATCGGAAATGACATTCCTACCTTGCAAGGAGTAAAATCCTGGCTAGGATTGGTCTTTTCGATGAAGGACTTAGGAGAAGCCGCCTATATTCTAGGAATCAAGATCTATAGAGATAGATCGAGAAGGCTTCTTGGTCTAAGTCAGAGTACATACATTGACAAGGTCTTGAATCGGTTCAAGATGCAAGACTCCAAGAGGGGTGCCTTGCCAATGGGACATGATGTGGCTCTTAGCAAGACTCAGTGTCCAAGGACACAGGATGAGCAAGAGCGCATGAGTAGGATTCCATATGCCTCGGCAATTGGATCCATCATGTACGCCATGTTATGTACTCGTCCGGATGTATCATATGCATTGAGTATGACTAGTAGATATCAGTCTACACCAGGTGAGGCTCACTGGATTGCGGTCAAGAACATCCTTAAGTACTTGAGAAGGACTAAGGATTTGTTCTTGGTATATGGCGGATTGGAAGACGAGCTCGCTATAAGTGGTTATACCGATGCTAGTTTCCAAACCGACAGAGATGACTTCAGATCGCAGTCAGGTTACGTTTTCTGTCTAAACGGTGGGGCTATTAGTTGGAAGAGTTCCAAACAACCAACCGTTGCAGATTCGACTACAGAAGCCGAGTACATAGCAGCATCGGATGCAGCTAAGGAAGCTGTTTGGATCAGGAAATTCGTGGGAGACCTGGGCGTCATTCCTAGCATTGCAGATCCCATTGAGTTGTATTGTGACAACAATGGTGCGATCGCACAAGCAAAGGAACCCCGGTCACACCAGAGATCCAAACACATACTTAGGCGATTTCACTTGATTAGGGAAATCATCGACAGAGGAGACGTGAAAATAAGTAGAGTGTCGACAGATGATAATATTGTCGACCCGCTGACGAAGCCTCTCCCTTCGTCAAAGCATGATGGTCATGTTGTGGGTATGGGGATTAGATGCTTGTAGGATAGATCATGGAGCATAGTGGGAGATTGTTGGTTGTGATGCTCTAGGATGATCCGTGATATGACATTTTGACTATGTATTGATTCATTGGTTTATGAATGCATTACTTTTCCCGTTATATGATTAGCATGTTTGTTATATTACGGTAAATATCCTTGAATCATTGCAGATGATTCTAAACTCTCTGGTCAGTTATCATTGTGGGAACAATGATGAATTAAGACCAGCATGATGTGTGATAGATGATTATGATCATATGCATTAGATGCAAATCACAATCATGGGTTCTCGTTTGGAATGAGTTACTGGATGACCCGCATGAGATTGTCACATGGACATGAGTCATGACTTGAATCTCATACATCAGTTCGTTCTTGGATCCTCAGACCTGAGATGTCTAGAGTATCTGATATGAGGAGTGACGTGTCTTGACTGCGTCAAACGTCGTCTTTAACCGGATGATCATAACGGCGTTGCTCAGATACGTTCACGAATCATATGCAGATAGTAGACATGCAATACGGGACTTGTCACCTCCTACGCAGGAGAGATGTCGCTGGGCCCCTCGTGGAATCGGACTGTGAAAATGCGTGGCCACGCTATAGATGAATGTACATCTATTTTATCAGTCGGTTTGCCTAGACGAGTAAGCGGTTGAACTTGAAGGGTGGCTCATACCATGCCCTTGTTCAACATATGACATCGTGAGACAAAGGATCAGAACTCGAACTATTGCTGGCTTTGTTAGATCACCTCTAACTCTATTCTAGGTGGGTGGTCATGGCGTCTTGCTAGAGGCTAACCATGACTTGTGGTTCGGGAAAGGGTTTCCGAAGCCACTGCCACTTCGAATGGGCCTACAGGGTCACACACCATTAGGGATGGAACACAGGTGAAGAGAACAACGCGAGAAAGGAACGACGAAGCAATCTGGAAGAGTTCCAGATGGCCAGACCGTCCGGTCCAGACCTGGACCGGACGGTGCAGCCAATTCGGACCGTCCGTTCCAGTAGAAATGGACTGTCTGTTCCGCAAAGGGCCAGACCGTCCGGTCCACACCTGGACCGGACGGTCCAGGCATCAAGACCGTCCGTTCTGAGAGGGAAAGCGGAACGTCCGTTCCACGTGGAAAGCCAGACCGTCCGGTCCAAGACCTAGACCGGACGGTCCGACTTTCGGGCAGATTTCCTATTTCGCGTTTTAAGGGTTTTGGGCAATTCTAATTAATGAGAGAGCCGCCACAAACCCTAGAAAACGAACCTCAGACGTCCAAGACACTCATGAGAGCTTAGAGAAGCTTGATTTTGAGTTCTATTGATTGGAATATCGATTCCAAGTCAAGGACATCGTTTTCTCTTCACAAATCCTAGCAGATACGTTCCAAGCTGTTGGAATTCATCCCGTCGGTGTGGATACATGTAGAGGGGTTGTGCTTTCAACTCTTGGTGATTAAAACAGGCTCTGGATCGATTGATACTTCCAGATCTTGAAAGAACGAGGTAAGTATTCGAATCCCACGACGATATACACGATTGTTCGGGTTATTGCACAATTGGTTTTGTGTGACGTTTGGCTAGGTTTAGATCTTTCCTTCCGCTGCGTGAAACCTAGAATCCAAACCCTAGATCGATGAGATCGCATGCTAGGAACCCGAAGGGAACCCAACAGTAAAGCTAAATAGATATATCAGATGAATGCGTGTCGAAATCGTGTATATTGTGTGTTATCAACAAACTTGATCATTGTTCATAGGGATCTAGGTCAGATAGAGGTTTTGCTCTCGATTACCATTTTGAGATACATCATTGGCTCGCCCTCCTTTTAGATCGTTTTTCACGGAGTATTTGCTCGAGGACGAGCAAAGTTTTAAGTCTGGGGGAGTTTGATAACACGTATTTCGGGTGATGTTTTGATATAGGATGTCTAGCGTATTTCACTCAATTTTATATATTTGTAGACATTCTAGGGCACATTTGGCTTCGATATTGGTTGGTTGTGTTCTTTGGTGTTTAAACAGGAATCCGCACATAAAGAGATCAAAAGGAGTGGAAAACATGGAATATGGAACATCACGGACGAACCGGGGACATTTGGAATGTCTCCAGAGAAAACGTGAAGCTCAGAAAACGTCAGATATTACAAGTCCAATAACTTTCACTCTACAAGTCCAAATCATGCATTCTCTACATCATTGGAAAGCTCTCTTCAATATCTACGCATGCCAAGATCACCCAAATCCAATGTTGGAGCAGGAAGTTATGAGCAAATTTGTGAAGCTCCCCAAAACTGTTAAGTGACACGATCGTGTCACTTTTAGTCACACGATCGGGTCACTTACCAGATTTTGGAAATATTCTGAATTTTGGCCCAGAAAAAGAAGGATTAAGTAGGGTTAGCCCCCAAGGTCGAATTCATTCATACTTTTCACAAAAAAAACACACCCTAGAGCACCAACAAGAGGGAGATTATCAAGAGGCAAGAGATCGGAGTAGAAGACGAAGATTACGAAGCCGGAAAATCGACTAAGCATTCTTCCTTTCTTCTATTTTACGATGTTTTGTGTTATTGATATGAACCCTGATATCTTGATGTTTAACGAGTAGTCCCATAGCTGTGGTTAGGGATTTGCTATGTAAGGATCTTTGGTTTTTATTTCCAAACTTTGTGGATCTATTTATTCCATTCAGTTTATTGAATTGTTCTTCATGCTTTTGATCTCGTTGGCCACTTGGTTGAATGAACTTAGGGTTTTAATTCACATAGACATATGGGATTCTAACCTGGAACTAATTCAATAAATAGAACAGGTATCACATCGGGAGATGGGTATATGCCTAGGAATTATGATAGCATTCATTCATGCATCCAGAGTTTTAGACTATTGAATCGAAAGATTAGTAGGATTAAACCTGGATAGTGAGATTAGACTTGGGAGAGTTAATCTCTACCTTAGATCTTGAATTCCCTGAATTGGATAGATAAACCACAGAGTTTGCATCTTTTGAAAGATCCTTGCATGTAAAACAATCTCGAAGCCTGCAGTGTTCTTCGTTCATAGTCTTTAGAACCGTTTTATCGTTTGCTTTGTTACCTTCTCACACTCACATTATTTTCTCTGGATTTAGACTTAGATTTAGATTTGATTTAGTTGTCTACTTGTCCCTGTGTTCGATCCTAGCGACTACAATCGATCCGTACACTTGCGGTATTTGTTGAGTGTAGGATATTATTACTTGATCGAATTTATACACCTAGATTTACGACATCAAGGTGCAAGAACAAGAGAAAGAACTGGTCTACATTCCGCCTCCCTCTAAGGTACCCTCGATACCCTTTCCTTCTCATTTAAAGAAATTTAATGAGGACAGCCAATTTGGAAAGTTTGCGGAAATGCTGAAGAAGATGGAGATTACAATGCCTTTCCATGAGGCAATTCTTCAAATGCCCTCATATGCGAAGTTCCTCAAAGATATTTTGACGAAGAAGCGGGTAGTTGAAAAGGAGACCGTAGCATTGAGCACCGAGATTAGTGCAGCCATCACAAAGCATGAACTAACCCCGAAGATGTCTGATCCGGGGAGTTTCTCTATTCCATGCAAGTTGGGGAATATTGAGATTAATAGAGCATTATGCGATCTTGGGGCTAGTGTGAGTTTGATGCCACTGTCCATTTACAAGAAGTTGAACATAGGCGACTTGAAACCCACGAGGATGGTCTTACACCTAGCGGACTGATCCATCAAATATCCAGCAGGCATTTTAGAAGACGTACCTCTCAAGATTGGCGGATTCTATGTACCGGTGGATTTTATGGTCCTTGATATGAATGAAGATTCCAAGGTCCCGATCATATTGGGCCGACCATTTTTTAGCACAGCGGATGTTGTAGTTCATGTCTGAGCTGGTAGATTAACAATGAAGATCGAAGACGAAACAATTGAATTCACACTTGACCAGAATTTGAAGCAACCCTCGACCAATGATACGGTATGCTATGCGGATATACTTGAAGCAATGGCGAAAGAAGTGATCGGAGAATTCCGGGAGGTAGACCCACTAGAAGTGTCACTAATGGTTGTGGGAGCAAGTCTATACAGCATTTGGGAAGAGATCGAGGAGATAAGACGAGCATTAGATGATCGAGAAACAGAAAATGAAGTTTCTGCAACATTTCGGATGACCCGCTCAGATTTCCGGGTGACCCGCTCGAAATCGCCAGAATTTGAAAAAACGCAGGAGGAATCGAGCGACCGCTCGACATTACAGGCGGCCCGCCCGAAAATTCTGAGAAATTTGGAATCAGAATCCGACGAAATGAGCGACCGCTCGACATTATAGACGACCCGCCCGAAAAGTCTGAGCAAAATCGATCATTCTCCAATCAAAACGAGCGACCGCTCGACAACAGAGGCGGCCCGCCCGGTTTCACCTGGAATGAAAAATTTGTACTCCGAGGGCTTCTTCTCGACTACCCACGCCATCCTTGACACGCCTAAGATCCCAAGAGGAGAACACATGCTGATTGGGATCCCAAACATGCCTCGCAAGTGGAATGAAAGCCCCTACCCCAAGGGCTAAGGTATGTCTTTCTTGGCTTGAATTCTACTTATCCCATTATCATCAATGATGCATTAGATGAGGATCAAGTCGAAAAGCTCATCAAGTTGCTTAGGCAATACAGGGAAGTCCTAGGATACACTCTAGGAGACATAAAGGGTCTTAGTCCCTCTCTTTGCATGCATCACATACAATTAGAGGATGACACAAAATCATCAATGAACATCAACGTAGGCTCAATCCGAACATGAAAGAAGTAGTCAAGAAAGAGGTCTTGAAATTGTTAGATGCAGGTATCATTTACCCGATATCGGATAGCTCTTGGGTTAGCCCGGTGCAAGTCGTGCCTAAGAAGGGAGGAATCACAGTCGTTCCAAATGAAAACAATGAACTCATACCGACTAGAACTGTTACGGGATTGAGAATGTGCATTGATTATCGAAAACTGGACACAAACACCCGTAATGATCATTTCCCCCTGCCATTCATCGATCAAATGCTAGAAAGACTTGCATTGCATTCTTATTTTTGTTTTCTCGATGGTTACTCCGGTTTCTTCAAAATACTTATCCATCCGTGTGACCAAGAGAAAACAACATTCACATGCCTTTACGGCACTTTTGGACTATGCAATGCACCCGCAATTTTTCAAAGATGCATGATGGCTATTTTCTCCGATGTCATTGAAGATATTATGGAGGTGTTCATGGACGACTCTTCCGTCCATGGACCCTCCTTTGATGTGTGTTTAACCAATCTTCATCGAGTGTTAGACAGGTGCCTTAAGGCGAATTTGGTTTTAAATTGGGAGAAATGCCACTTCATGGTGCGAGAGGCCATTGTACTTGGTCATTGAATTTCGGACAAGGGGATAGAAGTGGATAGAGCGAAGGTAGAAGTAATCGAGAAGCTGCCACCACCGACCAACGTTAAAGGGATACGAAGCTTCGTAGGTCACGCCGGATTTTATAGGAGATTTATCAAAGAGTTTTTGAAGATAGCAAGACCTTTGACTACGCTTTTGGGCAAGGACATCCCATTTGAGTTTAATGAGGAATGCCACAAAGCATTTCAAGTATTGAAGAAGGCACTAGTATCACCTCTGATTATCCAACCCCCTCCTTTTGAGTTGATATGTGATGCTAATGATTTTGCGATCGCATCCGTATTGGGACAAAAGAAAGATGGAAAGCACTATTCTGTGTACTACGCAAGTCGAGCGCTCGATGATGCTCAAATGAATTACTCCACCACGGAGAAAGAGCTCTTGGCTGTAATATTTGCCTTCGAGAAATTTAGATCATACTTGGTGGGCTCTAAGGTCATCGTCTACACGGATCATGCTGCCTTGAGGTACTTACTCACGAAGAAGGATGCTAAACCAAGGTTGATCCGATGGGTGTTGCTTCTGCAAGAGTTTGATCTCGAGATCCGTGATAGAAAAGGAACGGAGAACACAGTGGCAGACCATCTATCGAGATTGGAAATACCCAAGGTTGTGCCAATCGATGATTCATATCTTTTCCTTGGAAATCAGGAACATGACCCCTTGGTATGCGGATTACATCAATTATTTGGTAGCCAAGGTGGTACCCCGGGAGTTAATCTACAATGGGAATAAAAAGTTCTTCCATGACGTTAGGGATACTTTTGAGATGAGCCTTTCCTGTTTAAGAGAGGCAAGGACGAATTGTTTCGAAGATGCATTCCGGAGGAAGAAGTGATGCAAGTGATACATAATTGCCACGAATCGGACTATGCAGGGCATTTCGCCTCGACCAAGACAGCTGCAAAGATCCTACAAGCGGGCTTCTATTGGCCAACATTGTTCAAGGATACTCACACTTTTGTAAGCTCATGCGATGCTTGTCAGAGAACGGGCAACATCTCGCGGAGAAATGAAGCGCCGCAAAATTTTATCTGGGAAGTGGAACCATTTAACGTATAGGGAATAGATTTCATGGGGCCATTTCCATCATCTTGCGGTAATCTATACATTCTTGTGGCAATAGACTATGTGAAGAAATGGGTGGAGGTACTTGCTAGTCCGAAGAATGATTCAAGCTCTGTGTCGTGAATGTTCAAAAGGGTTATATTTCCTCGGTTTGGAGTCCCAAGAGTGGTGATAAGTGACGGAGGGGCACACTTTGTTAATAGAGTGATTTAGAACATATTGACCAAATATGGCGTTCACCATAGAGTAGCCACCACGTACCATCCCCAAACGAGTGGCCAAGTGGAAGTCTCTAACGGGAAGATCAAACAAATCTTGGAGAAAACAGTGGCCAAGTGAAGAAAAGATTGGGCTTTGAAGCTTGAAGATGCGGTTTTGGCCTATAGAACGGCGTTCAAGACGCCTATCGGGATGACTCCGTTCCAACTCGTGTATGGAAAAGCTTGTCATCTCCCGGTCGAGTTGGAGCACAAGGCATACTGGGCAATTAAGGCGTTGAACTATGATTGGAAAACCGCAGCAGAGAAACGAATGCTGGAGCTCCACCACTTAGAGGAAATTCGCTTGGACGCATATGAGAAAGCACGAATCTATAAGAAGCGAGCCAAGAAGTGGCATGATCGACACATCATCAATCGAAGCTTCCAACAAGGTGACCTCGTTCTCTTATTTAATTTCCGACTAAAACTTTTTCCACGAACGCTGAAATCAAGATGGTCGGGACCGTTCGTTGTGAAGAGCGTTATCTCGCATGGAGCGGTGGAACTTGACAACGGAAAAGGCGGATCTTTCATGGTTAACACTCAAAAACTAAAACCATACAATCCAGGGAGTATTAAGCTTGGAGGAGGTACCTCTGTACTCTTCTTTTCTTTGATCGATTGAATCGCATCTCGGTCTAGCTACGACCTTAACTAGCAACCCCAGTGATGTCCAACTTCATCTTCGCAAGAGATGAACCCGGCAAGATCCACAAGATCGAGTTGGGATAACTCTACGAGACGCTACGAGAGTTCCATTGTTGGTTGTAATGCTCTACGATGATCCGTGATATGACATTTTGACTATGTATTGATTCATTGGTTTATGAATGCATTACTTTTCCCGTTATATGATTAGCATGTTTGTTATATTACGGTAAATATCCTTGAATCATTGCAGATGATTCTAAACTCCCTAGTCAGTTATCATTGTGGGAACAATGATGAATTAAGACCAGCATGATGTGTGATAGATGATTATGATCATATGCATTGGATGCAAATCACAATCGTGGGTTCTCGTTCGGAACGAGTTATTGGATGACCCGCATGAGATTGTCACATGGAAATGAGTCATGACTTGAATCTCATACAGCGGTTCGTTCTTGGATCCTCAGACCAGAGATGTCTAGAGTATCTGATATGAGAAGTGACGTGTCTTGACTGCGTCAAACGTCGTCTTTAACCGGATGATCATAACGGCGTTGCTCAGATACGTTCACGAATCATATGCAGATAGTAGACATGCAATACGGGACTTGTCACCTCCTACGCAGGAGAGATGTCGCTGGGCCCCTCGTGGAAATCGGACTGTGAAAATGCGTGGCCACGCTATAGATGAATGTACATCTATTTTATCAGTCGGTTTGCCTAGACGAGTAAGCGGTTGAACTAGAAGGGTGGCTCATTCCATGCCCTTGTTCAACATACGACATCGTGAGACAAAGGATCAGAACTCGAACTAATGCTGGCTTTGTTAGATCACCTCTAACCATGACTTGTGGTTCGGGAAAAGGGTTTCCGAAGCCACTACCACTTCGAATGGGTCTACAGGGTCACACACCATTAGGGATGGATCACACGTGAAGAGAGCGACGCGAGAAAGGAACCACGGAACAAACTGGAAGGGTTCCAGAAGGCCAGACCGTCCGTTCCAGGCCTGGAACAGACGGTCCAGCCATGCTGGTCCGTTCGTTCTGCTGAGGAACGAACGAACCGTTCCGCAAGTTCCAGACCGTCTGTTCCAGGTCTGGAACGGATGGTCCAGGGGCTCAGACCATCCGTTCTACGTTGAATTACGGAACGTCCGTTCTACGTAGAAAGTCAGAACGTCCGTTCCAGG
>NW_010966710.1:25639-28818 GCF_000463585.1 Tarenaya hassleriana
ACGAGAAGAACGAGCTTATTCCTACGCGGACGGTCACGGGATGGAGGATGTGCATCGACTATCGTAAGTTGAACTCCAACACCCGTAAGGATCACTTTCCTTTACCTTTTATTGATCAGATGTTAGAGAGACTTGCACTCCACTCGTACTTTTGCTTTTTAGACGGTTACTCGGGATTCTTTCAGATCCCCATACACCCGAGCGACCAGGAGAAGACCACCTTTACTTGTCCTTATGGCACGTTTGCTTATCGTCGTATGCCCTTTGGATTATGTAATGCACCTGCCACTTTTCAGAGATGCATGACTGCTATATTTTCTGATGTGATTGAGGATATTATGGAGGTGTTCATGGACGATTTCTCTGTCCATGACCCTCATTTGACGTCTGTTTGGCCAATTTGCATCGAGTCTTAGACAGGTGTGCAGCAAATTAGTCCTCAACTGGGAGAAGTGTCACTTCATGGTGCAAGAAGGGATTGTTTTAGGGCATAAGGTGTCTTCTAGGGGAATCGAGGTTATAGAGATAGATCGAGGCGTCTTCTAGGATTGTGTCAGAGCACCTACATCGATAAGGTCTTGAAACGGTTCAAGATGCAAGATTCCAAGAAAGGAACCTTATCGATGAGCAGTGGCATTAGACCGCTTACCGAGCTATTGGCGAAGGATGTACCTTTCAGGTTCACTACAGAATGCTCGAAGGCCTTCCAGACTTTGAAGGCAGCTCTGATCTCACCACCGATTATACAGCCCCCCGATTGGACTCTATCGTTTGAGCTGATGTGCGACGCTAGCGATTACGCGGTTGGAGCAGTGCTGGGGCAGCAGAAGGATCACAAACACCACGCCATCTACTACGCAAGCCGAACTCTTGATGACGCGTAGGTAAATTACACTACTACTGAGAAAGAGTTACTTGCTGTGGTGTTTGCTTTTGAAAAGTTCAGGTCGTACTTGGTGGGACGGAAAGTGATCGTATACTCAGACCACGCGGCTTTGAAATACTTGCTGACAAAGAAAGACGCCAAACCTCGACTAATTCGATGGATGTTACTCATACAAGAGTTTGACGTCGAGATTAGGGATCGCAAAGGCACGGAGAACACAGTTGCAGATCACCTTTCACGCCTTGCGATACCTGACCCTCTCCCGATCGATGATTCTTTGCGAGAGGAACAGATTATGGCAATCACTACCCGACACGAAGACCCATGGTACGCGGACTACGTGAATTTTCTGGTCTCTCGAGTAATCCCGTCCGAACTTAATTATAACGGAAGGAAGAAGTTCCTCCATGATGTACGGGATTATTTTTGGGACGACCCGTTCTTGTTCAAGCGTGGTACCGATGGGATGTTCCGACGATGCATTCCCGAGGAAGAAGTGCAACAGGTACTTTTCCATTGCCACTCCTCTGATTACGCAGGTCATTTTGCCTCTTCGAAGACCGCAACGAAGATTCTACAAGCGGGATTCTATTGGCCTACGATGTTCAAGGATGTCCATAGGTACGTCGCCTCATGTGATTCTTGCCAACGCACAGGTAACATTTCTAGACGCCATGAAACGCCTCAGAATTTTATTCTAGAAGTGGAACCCTTTGACGTTTGGGGCATAGACTTTATGGGCCCTTTTCCATCATCTTTAGGGAACGTGTACATCTTAGTTGCAGTTGATTACGTGACTAAATGGGTAGAAGTTTTAGCTAGTGCGAGGAATGATGCTAAGACTGTGGTTAGGCTATTTAGACAGATCATTTTTCCACGTTTTGGTGTCCCTCGTGTTGTGATTAGCGATGGTGGTAAACATTTTGTCAACCGGATCATCGAAACGCTGCTGAAGAAATACGGAGTTCATCATCGAATTGCTACTCCGTATCATCCACAGACTAGTGGACAAGTGGAGATTTCTAACCGGGAGATCAAGTCCATTCTGGAGAAAACAGTCGCTAAATCACGCAAAGATTGGTCACAAAAGCTAGACGATGCGGTATGGGCTTACCGAACGGCCTTCAAAACGCCGATTGGTATGACACCGTTCCAATTAGTCTACGGAAAAGCATGTCATCTACCGGTTGAACTCGAGCACAAAGCTTATTGGGCAATCAAGGCGCTCAACTATGACATGAAGACCGCTGCAGAGAAACGCGTACTCCAGTTACACCATCTTGAAGAGATCAGACTGGACGCATACGAGAACGCGAAGATCTACAAGGAGAGAACGAAGAAATGGCACGATCGACACATTATTCAGCGATCATTCCACTCAGGTGATCTTGTCCTTCTCTTTAACTCTCGATTGCGATTATTTCCAGGAAAGCTGAAGTCCAAGTGGTCCGGCCCATTCAAAATCCATCGAGTTTTCGACCACGGAGCGGTGGAACTATACGACAGCAAGGGTAGCACGTTCAAGGTAAATGCACAGCGTCTGAAGCTGTACAACCCAGCTGATCCTATAGCCGCGAGAGGCGTTCTTCCTCTCGAATTACCACCATCAGCCTGAACCCACACACGGTCTAACTATCGACCATAAAGAAGCGCTTCTCGGGAGGCAACCCGAGGTCTTTGTATAGTTTTAGGAGTTTTGGACTTTTTGGACCATTTTAGTTGCATTAGACATGAGGTTTTGGGTTTTGGGGAGCCTACGTGGTGTTTTCCCCGATGTGTAGATGTTTAGACCACGAGTTGCAGGTCATTCGGCGAAAATCGGGAACGCAGGTGAAGTTTCACAGACACCGGATCCGGACCGATTCCACCTGGAAACGGACCGGATCCACTTCAGCACGGGCCAGGTAAGTTCATCTGGATCCGGACTGATTCCACCTGGACTCGGACCGGATCCAAATCCACGATCTACTTAAGAGGGCCGAACTCAGGTCTTCTTCACTCTTTTTTACTCTCGATTCGGCCCTCCCACTCCCACCTCTTACTTGATCCGATTCTACATCTACGACACCCAGGTATGCTTCCCTATATATTTCATGACTCAAACATTGATTTATTCTGAGTGATTTTCGGATTTGGGTTGCTAGGGTTCATAAGAAATTTCAGAAAATTTGATTGTGGAGATGATTTCGTAGTTTTGGATAAGCTTTATGGGTCGATTCTGATGAGGATAGGTTAGATTCACATTGCCCATGCATTTGGATGCTCGATTTTGGTCAGATTATGCAGATTTTTT
>NW_010966710.1:29710-31939 GCF_000463585.1 Tarenaya hassleriana
CATTACGAGCGTTCTCGTCTCAAAGGCGCCACGGTTCTCGACTTGGCTGCTCTGCACAGCAAACTATCGTTAGAGACCATTCGGGGCAACCATCTCTGGTTGTACTACGACCAGCAGGGCACCAGCCAGCGCTTTACCTTGCCGAACATTCACCTGCCACCGATCTCCATTGACGGGCTTCGATTCCAGTTCTCTGCAGCACAACAGGCTGGCCTCGAGGAGGGCGCCTACGATGGCCCATCAGCACCCCCATCTCCTCCAGCATTTCACTCCACAGAAGCCGGCCCTTCACATACGCACTCACCACCCCCTTTTCCCCCGACGGATTCAGCTCCACCGCCTACCGCCTCCACACGAGCTCCGGATGATTACGGCTACACAATCCAGCCTCAGGATGACTTCCAGAGGTTCATGTATCAGGCGATGCTCGATACGAGAGGCGCCTTAGACAGAGCCGTCTCCGATATGCGGAGCCACGTCGACTCAGAGATGACGAACATGTATACCAGATGGTGCGGAACCTCTTCACAGCTCGTCGACCAGATGCAGGCGCTCAGACTTCAGCATGATGCCCTATACGCGGAGTTCCATGGATTCCGCAGCCGGCTATTCCCCGACGAGCAGCCGCCGGCACCTATGGAGGACGACAGAGACGATGCACCGGCGGACGCTTAGCGCGCAGACCAGGTAGGTGTTCCCCTTTTCCATTTTAGTAGTAATGTAGTAGGCCTCTCCGTTGTATTACTGGGACTCGGATTTTGTATACTCTAGACTCCTTTATCTATATGCGAGTCTCTGTGTTATTTTTCGGGTAACGTTTGTTTTTCTATGAGCGTTCATACCGACATACGAGAGATAAACAACATTTTCCGAGAGCCGACGATTGGATAGATTCTGGTCCATAGAGTGCGTGAGAGCTCTTGCGTTTGACGTGAGTTAACTTCATTGCGAGGAACGAATTCCGCAGAGCTAAGTATCTCTATCAATCTTATTAGTTCTTTCCATACGTTGTTTTCGATTCTACCTTTTCGGGCGAGAGTCTACACCGTGGACGGTGTATGGTTCAAGTCTGGGGGGGTGGATAGATCCTTCACACATTCAGGCCTATATATTCAGGATTGCATTTAGCCTAGGTGCATTTTATCATGGCATATAGACTTAGGAAAATTTTTCACTTTTGCATATCACTTTGCATTAGTTGCACTCACATTTTTTTTTTCCCATATAGATGATATTTGTAGGTTTGCATGATTGCATTTGATCATATAGATTTAGGATCATATAGGTTCACGTGCATACCTCGAAAACCCGTTTTGAACATCATTTGGAGGATTTGTGAGATGATAGAGTAGGAACATCTTGATGATCTAGTGACTTTGTAGAACGTGGTTGAACCGTGTCGAATTGATAGTTCTCCAGACTTTTTATATATAGTTTGTGGGGTGAGGTTGCTGTTTGGAACCTACGGAGTTGATACGACCATATCCAGGTTATATGTTTCTTGTAGAACCTTTTCCGAGACTTGCAGGTCGATGAAATCTAGTTCAACAATTGCCTTGGGAAAATAAAGCATCTCGACACTGCGATCTGAAATCATCCTGGTCTGATTGGAACTAGCGTCGGTGTAACCCCTTATAGCTAGCTCAGTATCCAATCCACCGTATACCAAGAAAGCATCCTTAGTCCTTCTTAAGTACTTCAAGATGTTCTTGACGGCTGTCCAGTGAGACTCTCCCGGGTTAGACTGATACCTACTGGTCATGCTTATAGCGTATGATATATCAGGTCTAGTGCACAACATGGCATACATGATGGATCCAATAGCTGAAGCATATGGGATTCGACTCATCCGCTCTCGCTCATCAAGTGTCTCCGGACACTGAGTCTTGCTAAGAGTAATGCCATGTCTCATCGGCAAAAGTCCTTTCTTAGAATCTTGCATTATAAACCGATTTAGAATCTTATCGATGTATGCACTCTGACATATGCCAAGAAGCCGTTTCGATCTATCACAATAGATCTTAATCCCTAGGATATAGGCTGCTTCACCTATGTCCTTCATTGATAAATGTTTTCCTAGCCAAGACTTGACGTCTTTCAAGGTAGGAACATCATTCCCAATGATTAATATATCATCTACGTATAAGATAAGAAACACTACCGCACTCCCACTAATCTTTTTGTAAACACACGGCTCATCTTCATTTTGGATAAAGCCAAACTGTTTGA
>NW_010966710.1:32773-36675 GCF_000463585.1 Tarenaya hassleriana
ACTTGAATAGATCGAGAGATTGACGAGTTATTCTAGGTAGTGAGTTAGTAGACCGAGAGGTGAATTCTCTATTATCGTTGCTTGATGATTCCCGAATACAAGTCATAATCATTATTCATGCATACTTAGTAAATACCCATACACGCGAATACGATCCCGACGCCCGTAGTCATCGTTGCTTGATAGTTACATTCGTTTTTATTTGCTTTCTTGTTTTATTTTCCATTCATTCCACATATTTCTACCATCACTTCCACTTCCTTGCTTTGATTTGGTTTCGATTTAGATTTGGATTTAGATACGGTCCTTGTGTTCGACCCCGTGTTACGACGATCCGTATCCTTGCGGTGAGTTGTGAATCGGGTTATTGATTTTAAACTCGGTACACACGTATCACCAACTTATGTACTTCTTCATCATGGGTATTAGATACCGGATGTGCCTCGCACATTTGTGCAAATGTGCAGGGACTGCGAGGAAGTAGACAATTGGCGAAGGGTGAAGTAGATCTCCGCGTCGGGAATGGAGCAAAAGTTGCTGCATTGACCGTCGGGACTTATGATCTGACTTTACCTTCTGGCCTTGTATTGGAGTTGCATGATTGTTATTTTGTACCTGTCATCAGTAGGAACATCATATCGATTTCATGCTTAGACTCAGATGGTTTCAGATTTGTTATTGAGAACAAATGTCTGTCCATTTATAGAGGCAATTTATTCTATGGTAAGGGTTACCAGTTTAATGGCCTTTATGTTTTGGAAGATGAACCATCTAGATACAGGTCGATCTATAACGTAAGTACCAAGCGGTTTAAGCCGAACGACTTAAACCCGACCTATCTCTGGCATTGTCGACTTGGTCACATCAACGAAAAACGCATAGCGAAGCTTCATTCTGATGGACTTCTTGATTCTTTTGATTATGAATCAATCGAAACATGCGATTCATGTTTGATGGGCAAGATGACAAAATCTCCTTTTACTAGAAAAGGAGAACGGGCTACGGAGTTTCTAGAGCTCATACATAGTGATGTGTGCGGTCCTATGAGCTCACCCGCTAGAGGAGGTTATCTGTACTTTGTTACGTTTACTGATGATTTCAGTAGGTACGGTTATGTCTACTTGATGAGACATAAGTCTGAAACGCTGGAATTGTTCAAGATTTTCAGAAACGAGGTACAGAACCAACTTGGCAAGACGATCAAGTTGCTTCGATCTGATCGAGGTGGCGAGTATATGAGCCAAGAGTTCACTGACTATCTGGCAGATTGTGGGATTGTCTCACAGCTGACTCCACCTGGAACGCCACAATGGAATGGCGTTTCCGAGAGGAGGAACCGAACCTTATTGGATATGGTACGGTCTATGATGAGTCAGGTCGATCTTCCTAAATCCTTCTGGGGATATGCTTTGGAAACAGCAGCGCTTATACTGAACAACTGTCCAACAAAGTCGGTTCAGAAGACTCCATATGAGATATGGACTGGGAAGCGTCCCAGGTTAGCATTCATGAAGATTTGAGGATGTGACGTTTACGTGAAACGTCTGGCTTCTGATAAGCTATCCGCCAAGTCTGATAAATGCATATTTGTGGGTTACCCTAAGGAAACTAAAGGGTACTGGTTCTACAACCCATCTGAGAACAAAGTGTTTGTTGCTCGGAATGGATCTTTCTTGGAGAGAGAGTTCGTCTCCAAGAGAGTCAGTGGGAGTAGAATATATCTCGAAGAAGTTGGAAAACCACAAATAGTCGAAGAACCGAGTGAACAGGTCGAAACAGTTCAACCAGTATCACAAGTTGTTGAGACAGCACCTCCTAGTGAACCTCGGAGATCTGGTAGAATTCGCCAAGAGCCTACAAGATATGGTTTTCTTGTGACAGGAAACGACGAACTCATGTTGTTAGAACAGGACGAGCCTACGTCGTATTCAGAGGCTGTGGCGAGTTCCGATTCCGAGAAATGGCACCAGGCCATGGAGTCTGAGATGCAATCCATGTACGACAACAAAGTGTGGACTTTGGTCGATTCATTCAATGGTATTAAAACCATTGGATGCAAGTGGGTTTTCAAGAAGAAAACCGACATGGATGGCATCGTGCATACCTATAAGGCACGACTCGTAGCGAAAGGGTTTCGGCAGATTCATGGTATAGACTATGATGAAACCTTTTCACCAGTCGTGATGCTTAAATCCATACGGATTCTGCTGGCCATAGCTGCGTATTATGACTACGAGATATGGCAGATGGACGTCAAGACCGCATTCCTTAACGGGAATTTACTCGAGGATTGTGTACATGACACAACCCGAGGGCTTTGTCGATCCTAAGAGTCCACGAAAAGTATGCAAACTTCAGAGATCCATTTATGGACTGAAGCAGGCTTCGAGGAGCTGGAATCTTCGATTTGACGAGGCAGTCAAAACGTTTGGCTTCCTGCAAAACGAAGATGAGCCATGCGTTTACAAGAAGGTCAGTGGGAGCGCAGTAGTCTTCCTTGTGCTTTATGTAGATGATATATTGCTCATCGGAAATGACATTCCTACCTTGCAAGGAGTAAAATCCTGGCTAGGATCAGTCTTTTCGATGAAGGACTTAGGAGAAGCCGCCTATATTCTAGGAATCAAGATCTATAGAGATAGATCGAGAAGACTTCTTGGTCTAAGTCAGAGTACATACATTGACAAGGTCTTGAATCGGTTCAAGATGCAAGACTCCAAGAGGGGTGCCTTGCCAATGGGACATGACGTAGCTCTTAGCAAGACTCAGTGTCCAAAGACACAGGATGAGCAAGAGCGCATGAGTAGGATACCATATGCATCAGCAATTGGATCCATCATGTACGCCATGTTATGTACTCGTCCGGATGTATCATATGCATTGAGTATGACTAGTAGATATCAGTCTACACCAGGTGAGGCTCACTGGATTGCAGTCAAGAACATCCTTAAGTACTTGAGAAGGACTAAGGATTTGTTCTTGGTGTATGGCGGATTGGAAGACGAGCTCGCTATAAGTGGTTATACCGATGCTAGTTTCCAAACCGACAGAGATGACTTCAGATCGCAGTCAGGTTACGTTTTCTGCCTAAACGGTGGGGCTATTAGTTGGAAGAGTTCCAAACAACCAACCGTTGCAGATTCGACTACAGAAGCCGAGTACATAGCAGCATCGGATGCAGCTAAAGAAGCTGTTTGGATCAGAAAATTTGTGGGAGACCTGGGGGTCATTCCTAGCGTTGCAGATCCCATTGACTTGTACTGTGACAACAATGGTGCGATCGCACAAGCAAAGGAACCCCGGTCACACCAGAGATCCAAACACATACTCAGGCGATTTCACTTGATCAGAGAAATCATCGACAGAGGAGACGTGAAGATAAGCAGAGTGTCGACAGATGATAATATTACCGACCCATTGACGAAGCCTCTCCCTTCATCAAAACATGATGGTCATGTTAAGGGTATAGGGATTAGATGCTTGTAGGATAGATCATAGAGCATAGTGGGAGATTGTTGGTTGTAATGCTCTAGGATAATCCGTAATATGACATTTTGACTTTGTATTGATTCATTGATTTATGAATGCATTACATCCCCGTTATATGATTGGCATGTTTGTTATATTGCGGTTATCCTTGAATCATCATAGAATGATTCTAAACACCCTGGTCAGTTATCATTGTGGGAACAATGATGAATTAAGACCAGCATGATGTGTGATAGATGATTATGATCATATGCATTAGATGCAAATCACAATCATGGGTTCTCGTTTGGAACGAGTTACTGGATGACCCGCATGAGATTGTCACATGGACAGAGTCATGACTTGAATCTCATACAGCGGTCGTTTATGGATCCTCATACCTGAGATGTCTAGAATATCTGATATGAGGAGTG
>NW_010966710.1:36956-41843 GCF_000463585.1 Tarenaya hassleriana
GTCCGTTCCAGGCCTGGAACGGACGGTCCAGCCATGCTGGTCCGTTCGTTCTGCTGAGGAACGAACGAACCGTTCCGCAAGTGACACCAGGGGCTCAGACCGTTCGTTCTGCGTTGAATTACGGAACGTCCGTTCTACGTAGAAAGTCAGAACGTCCGTTCCAAGTATGGAACGAACGGTCCGACTTACGTGACAGTTATCGGTTTCTCGCGTTTTAGGGTTTTGGGCAATTCTAATTAAGTGATAGAGCCGCCACAAACCATAGATAGAACTCTCAGACGTCCTAGACACTTTCTAGAGCTTTGGAGAAGCTTTCTCTTGAGTTCTAGTGATCGGAATATCGATTCCAAGTCTAGGACATCGTTTTCTCTTCATAAATCCTAGCAGATACGTGCCAAACTGTTGGAATTCATCCCGTCGGTGTGGATACATGTAGAGGGTTGTGCTTTCAACTCTTGGTGATTAAAACAGGCCCTGGATCGATTGATACTTCCAGATCTTGAAAGAACGAGGTAAGTATTCGAATCCCACGACGATATACACGATTGTTCGGGTTATTGCACAATTGGTTTTGTGTGACGTTTGGCTAGGTTTAGATCTTTCCTTCCGCTGCGTGAAACCTAGAATCCAAACCCTAGATCGATGAGATCGCATGCTAGGAACCCGAAGGGAACCCAACATCCATGACGGGCCATCACTCGATTCCTGCGTTCGGGCCCCATGGAAGGATATGGACTTGGCTTCGCAGATAGCTATGCATCTACATACAGTGGCCACCACCAAGGCCGACGAAACGTGCATTTGCGTGGGGGGAATGATCACGAAGGTAGCTCAACGGGTAGACACGGGGATCGTCTTTTACCAAATCGATACGTCGATCAACACATCCTCCTCAACATGGATCCTCCGACTCAGAGGACACATTCAACGGAGAGGATGGGAATGGGTTTTCATGGGGAACGACAGATTGATGCGATATATAATGCTCTCGTGCGAATCCATAGAGACATTCACACCCGACACACTACGATTGGACTTCCTCAAGATTGCTCCGGCTAGACTAAGGGAACCAAGAGGGAGAGGAGTTGGCCCGCCGGCCCAAGGCGCAAGGGATCAAGCAAGCTCTAGCTCCGATCCTCGATTGGACCTTATTCTACAGAAGCTAGAGAGCTTCGATACCCCTCTCACTGCCATTGAAGGGTTGGGCCCTCGACTCACATCGCTCAAAGAATCCTTGGAGGACCAACTCACCACCCTAGAAGCCACTATCACTGCTTCCATCGAGAATGCCCAGCGCGAGATCATTCGCACCGTGGAGAGAATGGTAGATGATGATGACTCCGACCTAGGAGAATCAGTCCGAGAGAGCGAAGCGGAAGCTTCATCAGCCTCTGCCACCAGCAAGGGAAGCAAGAAGACGGCACCCTGATTACATCTTTCCTAGGATAGAACTTTACACCTCTTTGTTGGAGCATAATTTGATGCCATTGATCGAATCCACAACTTATGTCCTTTCTTTTGAATTTTAAGCTTTTATATGATGTCTTGGCATATTTTGGGATTCATCGGTTTTATCGGGTCTCGATTAACGCAACAAATACTCATGTTTTGGTTCGGAAAAAATTTCTACAGAGAAAATAGGTGCGTCGCTCGTTTTCCCCTTTGGTAAATGGGCGACTGCTCGTGAAAACGAGCGGTCGCCCATTTACCAAAGGGGAAAACGAGCGACCTCCTGCTTCATCTGAACTGGGGAGAAAAAGGGGCGAAATGAGCGACCGCTCAAGCGGTCGCCTGGAAATTTAATTTGCGTTTTGGCAAAAACGAGCGGTCGCCCGTGATTTCAAGCGGCCCGCTCGTTTTCTCTGACAAATTTTTGATATTTTCTGTGTGTTTCAGATGGATTCGAGCAGCCGTTGGGGAAAAGCGCACAAATACATTTCGGATAAAATACCAGTTCTGTAAGACTTCAAGCCACGAAACACACAATTCTCAAGTCTTGTAGATGCGGTTCCCATCAACGTTGACTTGCCTTTTGCAGAGCCAACTCCTTTCCAACCTCAATCCAACGAGGAAGCTCTCGCCCTACACCGAGTCCAAAACAGAGACATCAAAGCTTCAAAGCATCCCACAGTATGCTACTTTCAACAATTCATGGCTTCAGCATTGTTCGCCCGAGAGAATCCAAGGGTCGTTTTGATCACCGAACTCAACCTCCTCATGGACCCTCTCCACTTTATGATGCACAACCGTCTTGAAGTTGCCGACATAGCCTCAAGGGTGATCCTCCACATGCATTCGGTACTCTCTTCGAGACTGTAGAAATGTGTGACCACACTATAGACAAACGTCGTCTATTTCAGACAGTCGAACTCAGTGAACGAAAAAGCAGTCGAATCAGATAAGGTGGCTTGTCCATGTCTTATGTTCGACATGTGATATCGCGATACAAAAGAATCATCAACCGGAATCATCGTCGGTGTTCGTAAGATCATGAACAAACTCTATTCGAGATAGGTAGTCATAGTGTCTTGCTAGAGACCGCCTATGACTTGTATATCCGGAATAGAGATTTCGGGTTATACTGCTATATCGAATGAGCCTACAGGAGCACACACGCAGGGAAGGACAAAACGCATGAGAAAACGACGGAAAAACCGAGACGGAAGGGGCTGGAACGGACGGACCAAAAGGGCCAGACCCGACGGTCCACGTTTAGACGCAGACCGTCCGTTCTAAGTGTTGGAACGGACGGTCCGCGTAGACAGCAGACCGTCCGTTCTGGCTTTCTGGAACGGATGGTCCACGTGTGCAGACCGTCCATTCTGGCTTGCTAGAACGGACGGTCCACGTGTATTTCGGGATCGTCCGTTCTGACTTTCGGGTTTTTCGGAAATTACACCGAATTAGGGTTAAATCACCTTATAAGAAGGAGATTAAAACCCTAATCGTTCAAGGGATTGAGTAGCCGTCTATGTTGGTTTAGTGCTCTATGATGTACTGATTATGAGTTTTGTTCAGATACATTCGATGTATTGATACTTTCTATGTGGTTTTATGAGAGTATTTTATTCATTACATGTTCTTGCATGCTAGATCTGTTATGAAATCCATGTATCATTAGGAATGATACTAAACTCCCTAGTCTTGTGTCGTTATGGGAATAACGACATAATAAGACTAGTATGATGTGTGATTGATGATCACATAGATGATCATAAGTATTGGATACGATCACAATCATAGGTATTCGTTGGAGAACGGAATATAGGATTGACCCACATGAGATTGTCACATGGACTAGCGTCATGACTTGAATCTCATATGACGGTTCCATGATTGGATCCTAAGACCTGAGATATCTACGGAATCCAACATGAGGAGTTGCGTGCTTTGATTACGTCAAACGTCCTGCGTAACAGGAGGACTATAAAGGCGTATATCAGGTACGAAACGAATCATGTACTGGATTGTAGATAGTCAAGACGGGATTTGTACCTCTCATAAAAGAGAGAGATATCGCGGGGCCCCTCGTGTGAGCGAGACTATAGAAATGTGTGGCCGCACTATAGACGAACGTCGTCTATTTCAGACAGTCGAACTCAGTGAACGAGAAAGCAGTCGAATCAGATAAGGTGGCTTGTCCATGCCTTATGTTCGACATATGATATCGCGATACAAAAGGATCATCAGCCGGAATCATCACTGGTGTTCGTAAGATCACGAACCAACTCTATTCGAGATAGGTAGTCATAGTGTCTTGCTAGAGACCGCCTATGACTTGTATACCCGAAATAGGGATTTCAGGTTATACTGCTATGTCGAATGAGCCTACAGGGTCACACACGCAGGGAAGGACAAAAACACGAGAGAAAACGACGGAAAACCGAGGCGGAAGGGTCCAGACCGGACGGACCGAAAGGTTCGGAACGGACGGTCCAGACCCTACGGTCCAGACGTGTGGTCCGTCCGTTCTGGAGACTGGAACGGACGTTCCACATTAGCACGCAGACCGTCCGTTCTACGTGGTGGAACGGACGGTCCACGTTTTAGGCAGACCGTCCGTTCTACACACTGGAACGGACGGTCCCAGTGCTTTTCTGGACCGTCCGTTCCGGGAATTCAGTTTTTCCGAAAATAAACCGAAATTAGGGTTAAATCACTATATAAGATAGAGATTAAAACCCTAATGTAGAGAGACTTTTAGCAGCCGACTTTTGGCAGAAAAGAGAGGGTTTTTGGAGATCCAAAAACGAGTTCTAAGTCTCGGGATTTCTCGGTGCACAAATCGAATAGAGATTCGAGTCCTAGCAGACAAGTTCCAATCGTTGGAATCCATCCCGAGGTGTGGATACGTGTAGAGGGCGAGGTAATCTTCCTGCCTTTCGTGATCAGAACGATTCATCGATAGAGACAGACCCCGGATCGATTGAGGTAAGCGTTCTAACGTTTCTACGATTTTCAATAGCAGCATGGTTCTAGGGTTCTATAAATTTTTGTTTTACTTCCGCTGCACAAACCCTAGAATCGATCTCTTAGGAATAGGATTCGCTCATGAGATCCCAGGAAACCCAACACTACTTCCTCGCAACCCTTGCATATTTCCACAAATATGCGAGGCGCTTCCGGTATCTAATACCCATGACGTAGAAGTAAACAAATTGGCCTCTATAACGAAGACACCAGAAGTCGAAGCTTCTTTAAGCTTCTTCTTATCCTGATCTTCCAGGTAGAGTCTACAATTTCTGTTCCAATGCCCAACGGCATGACAGAAATAACACTCTTCCTTTTTGGACTTAGGCTTAGGTTCAATGACAACGCTTGTCACTTTCCACTTGCCCTTGCTCTTGGAACGCTTCCTTTTGCTGGAACTCTTTCCAACAACTACCA
>NW_010966710.1:47682-49337 GCF_000463585.1 Tarenaya hassleriana
TCCGCACTAAACGTAGACCGTCCGTTCTGCCTTACTGGAACGGACGGTCCACGTGCAATTCTGGACCGTCCGTTCCAGGTTCCAGGTTCCGGTTTTTCGAAAATTAAACCGAAATTAGGGTTAAATCACTTTATAAGAAAGAGATTAGAACCCTAATTCAAAGAGAGACTTTGAGCAGCCGACTTTTGGTGTTCTTGGAGAGTTTTTGGTGAGATCCAAAAAGCTCAACAAGTTCTAAGTCTCGTTTTTCTCGAAGTGCGAAAAACCGAATAGAGATTCGAGTCCTAGCAGACAAGTTCCAATCGTTGGAATCCATCCCGAGGTGTGGATACGTGTAGAGGGCGAGGTAATCTTCCTCCCTAAGTGATCGGACGAATTCTTCAGTTGATACAGGCCCCGGATCGATTGAGGTAAGCGTTCTAACGTTTCTACGTTTTCAATAGCAGCATGGTTCTAGGGTTTTATAAAATTTTTGTTTTACTTCCGCTGCACAACCCTAGAATCGATCTCTTAGGAATTAGATTCGCTCATGAGATCCCAGGAAACCCAACAGTCTAGTATAGAACTTAGAGAGCTTTTGGTGAGAACCAAAGAGTTCTAAGAGTTCTGAGTCTCGTTTTCTCGAAGCGCGAAACCGAATAGCAGATTCGGGTCCCAGCAGACAAGTTCCAACCGTTGGAATCCATCCCGAGGTGTGGATACGTGTAGGGGGCGAGGTGTTCTTCCTCCCTTTCATGATCGAACGAGTTCTTCAATTGATACAGACTCCGGATCGATTGAGGTAAGTGTTATAACGTTTCTACGATTCATAAGAAGCATGGTTCTAGGGTTCTTTAAATTTTTGTTTTACATCCGCTGCGCAAACCCTAGAATCGATCTCTTAGGAATAGGATTCGCTCTAGAGATCCCAGGAAACCCAACAGTGGTATCAGAGCACTTGTCAAGGCCTCGATCGTACATGTCATGGGCCATGCGAAAGCTGGGTGTCTCGTGCTATCTTGGTGAGGCAAGATGGATAAATGGTGGTTCTCATAGCTTGAAAGTAGATGCTTGATCTAAATGTGGTTTCGAAAATCCCTTATTTATGTATTGTTGAGCGTGTACCTCCCATTACTAGAGCGCCTGTCAAGGCATCGATCGTCCGTAACACGGGTCATGCCAAAGTCGAGCGTGCCGGATTATCTTTGTGAGGCAGGGTGGGAAATCGTGGTTCCCACAGCTTGAATATGGTTTACCTTAGGTTAAGTTGTCGAGTTTGACTTGAGACTTAACGGTACAGATGAGACGAGTATGCAATGATATTCGATATCATAGTCTCATAAACAATCTAAGAGTCACATTGGATGTGATTGACATTAGATGTCTGCCTAAATAGCGTAAGGCTGAGTATAACAACTCATTCTTATGTGAAATACGGATCTTAGTCCCATATAAAAAATTATTGTAGGGTTAGTTTTCTTTATGGGAATATAGCTTGTGTTTGCATCTATGTTGTCATTGATTGATGATGGACTAGGTGGTAGTAGATCATTGATAGAATCTGCATATTTCTTTTGTTCGTTGTGTTTTGTCTTTTTTGAAGGACATGGCGTCAACCGGTAGCATATCGAGTTTGACGATGCGATCTATCCTTGAGAAGGATAAGTTGACCGGGA
>NW_010966710.1:49506-51362 GCF_000463585.1 Tarenaya hassleriana
CGTTTTCGCCCGTAGTTATGCTGAAGTCCATCAGGAGGGAAAGAGCGTGTTTGATATGATCAACCAGTTCAAGACCATGTTTCAGGAGCTAGCGCGTACTGAAAAGTACAAGACGCTAAAAGCTCTAGTGAAGACGGAGATGCCGAGAGGCAGCTCTGTCAACACCCACGTCCTCAACATGCGAGCGCATGTTGAGGAACTTGAGCGTATGGGAGTGCAACTCGATGATGACTTGGTCCTGGACCTGATCCTGATGTCATTACCCGAGGACTATAACTAGTTCGTGATGCAGTATCATATGCACGGGATGACTAAGAGCTTAGCTGAACTGCATGGGATGCTGAAATCAGCTGAGCAGGATATAGTGGTGCCCAAGACTGTGCTTGTTGTGGAGAAAAACTCCAGCAAGAAGCGGCGGGGTAAATCCAAGAAAAAGGCAGCGAAGAAGGCAAAAGTTGCCCCTATGCATAAGCCTAAGCCCGATAAGGGTGACTGTCATTACTGCGGAGTGTCTGGACAGTGGAAGCATAATTGTCACCTTTACTTGGAGGATCTGAAGGACAAGAAGCTTGATGAAGCTTCTGCCTCAGGTATTCATGTTATAGAAGCTAACATCTGTACTGCATCTTCGTGGGTATTGGATACCGGAAGTGCCTCACATATTTGTGGAAATGTGCAGGGACCAAGAAGAAGTAGGATGCTGGCTAAGGGAGAAGCAGATCTACGCGTCGAAAATAGAGCAAGAGTTGATGCGTTGTGTGTTGACGTTTATGATTTGCATCTTCCTTCTAGACTTGTTATTTCATGTCTGGATTTGGATGGTTTTTGATTTGTTATTGAGAACTCGAGTTTGATGATTTATCGAGACGATATTTACTATGATAATGGTTATCTAGTGAATGGTTTATACGTCTTGAATGATCAGCCTTCGAACTCGACTTCGTCAATCTATAACGTGAGTACTAAACGATTTAAGCCGAACGACTTAAATCAGACCTTCCTCTGGCATTGTCGTCTAGACCATATAAACGAGAAGCGCATTCAGAAGCTTCATTCTGAAGGTCTTCTGGATTCATTTGACTTTGAGTCTCTTGAATCTTACGAGTCTTGTTTAATGGGTAAGATGACGAAGCATCCTTTCAAGGGGAAAGGACAGAGAGCGACAGAGTTATTGGACCTGATACATAGTGACGTATGCGGACCAATGAGCTGTCCAGCTAGAGGAGGTTATCTGTATTTTGTTACGTTCACTGATGATTTCAGTCGATATGATTATGTCTATTTATTGAGACATAAGTCTGAAACACTTGAAATGTTCAAGGCTTTCAGGAACGAAGTACAGAACTAGATTGGCAAGACGATCAAGACACTTCGATCTGATCGTGGTGGCGAGTATATGAGCCAAGAGTTCACTGACTATCCGGTTGATTGTGGTATGGCGTGTCTGAACGGAGGAGCCGAACACTGTTAGACATGGTTCGGTCGATGATGAGTCAGACAGATCTTCCGAAGTCCTTTTGGAGCTATGCTTTAGAGACCGTTGCGTACCTACTGAACAGGAGTCCAACGAAGTCGGCTGAAACGACGCCATATGAAATATAGACGGGGAAGCGTCCCGCGTTGTCGTTTGTCAGAATTTGGGGTTGCGACGCTTCTGTGAAGCATCAGATGACTGATAAGTTATCCTCCAAATCTGGCAAGTGTTTATTTGTAGGCTACCCTAAGGAAACTAAGGGTTACTACTTCTATATTCTGGCAGAGAACAAGATGTTCATTGCCAGGAATGCGACTTTTATGGAGCGAGAGTTCGTCTCCAAAAGAGTCAGTGGGAGTAGGATCGAACTTGAGGAAGTTCG
>NW_010966710.1:52223-56060 GCF_000463585.1 Tarenaya hassleriana
ATATGTCAAATGGATGTCAAGACCGCGTTCCTTAACGGGAACTTGACCGAGGATGTGTACATGACACAACCCGAAGGTTTTGTCGATCTAGGGAACACGAGGATGGTGTGCAAGCTTCAGAGGTCCATTTATGGACTGAAGCAGGCTTCGAGGAGCTGAAATCTTCGCTTTAATCAGACAATCAAAAGGTTTGGTTTCTCACAGAACGAAGATGAGCCATGTGTTTACAAGAAAGTTCTTCGCTTTAATCAGACAATCAAAAGGTTTGGTTTCTCACAGAACGAAGATGAGCCATGTGTTTACAAGAAAGTCAGTGGGAGCACAGTAGTATTTCTAGTGTTGTATGTGGATGACATTCTCCTAATAGAGAATGACATTCCTACCTTGCAAGACGCAAAGTCTTGGCTAGGAACGCAGTTTTCTATGAAGGACCTGGGAGAAGCGGCCTATATTTTATGCATTAAGATCTATAGAGATAGATCGAGGCGGCTTCTAGGATTGAGTCAGAGTAGTTACATCGATAAGGTCTTGAAACGGTTCAAGATGCAAGATTCCAAGAAAGGAACCTTACTGATGAGCAGTGGCACAGTTCTCTGCAAGTGTCAATGTTCTACGACACCTGATGAGCGAAAACGCATGGATCAAATCCCATATGCTTCGGCAATTGGATCGATCATGTATGTCATGCTTTGTACTCGGCGGGATGTATCCTATGCGTGAGCATTACGAGTAGATACCAGTCAGATCCAGGTGAGTCACCTTGGATCGCTGTCAAGAACATCCTGAAGTACTTGAGAAGGACTAAGGATGTGTTCTTGGTATACGGTGGGTCGGAAGACGAGCTCTATGTAAGGGGTTACACCGATGCTAGTTTCGAATCAGACCCGGATGACTACAGATCGCAGTCGGCTATGTTTTCTGCTTGAACGGAGGCGTTGTTAGCTGGAAGAATTCCAAGCAAGCGACCATTGCAGATTCTACTACAGAAGATGAGTATATTGCAGCGTCGGACGCAGCAAAGGAAGCTGTTTGGATCAGGAAGTTTGTTGGCGACTTCGGTGTCATTCCTAGTGCTGATAGCCCCATTGCTCTGTATTGTGACAACAATGGAGCGATCGCACAAGCGAAAGAACCTAGATCCCATCAGCGATCCAAACACATACTCAGACGATTTCACCTTATCAGGGAGATCATAGACAGAGGAGACGTGCACATTTGTAGAGTGTCAACAGATGACAACATTACCGATCCGTTGACGAAGCCTCTCCCTTCGTCGAAGCATGAGGGTCATGTTAGGGATATGGGCATTAGATGTTTAAGAGTCCAGGATTAGAGCAAGTGGGAGGTTGTTGGTTTAGTGCTCTATGATGTACTGTTTTACGAACTTTATTTAGATACATTTGATGTATTGACACTTTCTATGGTTTATGGATGAGTGTTTTATTCATTACATGTTTTGTATACTTGACATGTTATGAAATCCATGTATTGTTATGAACAATACTAAACTCCCTAGTCATATGTCATTGTGGGAATAATGATGTAATAAGACTAGTATGATGTGTGATTGATGATCATAGAGATGCTCATAGGTATTGGATACGATCACAATCATAGGTATTCGTTGGAGAACGGAATACTGGATTGACCCGCGTGAGATTGTCACATGGACTTGCGTCATGACTTGAATCTCATATTTCCATGATTGGATCCTAAGACCTGAGATATCTACGAAATCCAACATGAGGAGTTGCGTGCTTTGAATACGTCAAACGTCTTGCGTAATAGGAGGACTATAAAGGCGTGTATCAGGTATGAAACGAATCATGTGCTGGATTGTAGATAGTCAAGACGGGATTTCTACCTCTCGTAAAAGAGAGAGATATCGCTGGGTCCCTCGTGTGAGGGAGACTGTAGAAATGTGTGGCCGCACTATAGACGAATGTCGTCTATTTCACACAGTCGAACTCACTGAACGAGAAAGCAGTCCAATCACATAAGGTGGCTTGTCCATGCCTTATGTTCGAATATGATATCGTGATACAAAAGGATCATCAAACGGAATCATCACTGGCATTCGAAACATCACGAACAAACTCTATTCGAGATAGGTAGTCATAGTGTCTTGCTAGAGACCTCCTATGACTTGTATAACTGAAATAGAGATTTCGGGTTATACTGCTATATCGGATGAGCCTACAGGGTCACACATACAGGAAAGGACAAACGCACGAGAAAAGACGAGAATTTCCCGGTGGAGCGGAGGCCAGACCGACCGGTCCAAAAGGTCTGGACCGATCGGTCTAGCCAGCCCAGACCGTCCAGTCCAGAAATTTGGACCGATTGGTCAAAAGGTAACGTGCAAAAGTTTCTCGGTCTGGAAAATGTTCCAGATCGATCGGTCCAGATGTCGGGATTTCATTAACTCGCTCAAATTAGGGTTTTAAGGTTAAGGAACTTGGGGGAACTCCTCCTAATCTCTTGGGCACAACTTTCAGACTCTTTTGAGAGGTTTCGAGAGTTGAAAAGCTAAGAGATTAATCCCTGAAACCCTTGCGCAAAGAATAACGTGTTCTTCAGTCCTAGCAGACAAGTTCCTGTTGGATTTGGATTTATTTGATAGAATCAAAACGGGCCTAGCCCGTGAGAAGCCCGGTCCGTGGAAAGTTTTAGAAACTTTAAATCTGCAGAATATTAAGAGAATATTCTTGTTTGAATTTGAAATTCAAATTGGATTCAAATCCGCAGAAAATCTATCAAATATGATTAAGATAAGATTGAGATAATATTAGATAAAATCAAATTTGAATTTTGAAATTCAAATTGATTTATTTTGAGATTCTCCCCTCTACTATATATAGGGGTCTTGGGGTAACTGTTGGTTTAGTGCTCTATGATGTACTGTTTATGAGCTTTATTTAGATACATTTGATGTATTGATACTTTCTATGGTTTATGAGAGTATTTGATTCATTACATGTTCTTACATACTAGATGTGTTATGGAATCCATGTATCATTATGAATGATACTTAACTCCCTAGTCTTGTGTCGTTATGGGAATAACGACATAATAAGACTAGTATGATGTGTGATTGATGATCACATAGATGATCATAGGTATTGGATACGATCACAATCATAGGTATTCGTTGGAGAACGAAATACTGGATTGATCCGCATGAGATTGTCACATGGACTAGCATCATGACTTGAATCTCATATGACAGTTCCATGATTGGATCCTAAGACCTGAGATATCTACGGAATCCAACATGAGGAGTTGCGTGCCTTGAATACGTCAAACGTCCTGCATAACAGGAGGACTATAAAGGCGTGTATCACGTACGAAACGAATCGTGTGCTGGATTGTAGATAGTCAAGACGGGATTTGTACCTCTCGTAAAAGAGAGAGATATCGCTGGGCCCCTCGTGTGAGCGAGACTGTAGAAATGTGTGGCCGCACTATAGACGAACGTCGTCTATTTCAGACAGTCAAACTCAGTGAACGAGAAAGCAGTCGAATCAGATAAGGTGGCTTATCCATGCCTTATGTTCGACATATGATATCGCGATACAAAAGGATCATCAACCGGAATCATCACTGGCATTCGTAAGATCACGAACAAACTCTATTCGACAGAGGTAGTCATAGTGTCTTGCTAGAGACCGCCTATGACTTGTATACCCGAAATAGGGATTTCAGGTTATACTGCTATGTCGAATGAGCCTACAGGGTCACACACGCAGAGAAGGACAAAACGCGTGAGAAGAACGACGGAAAAACCAAGACGGAAGGGTCTGGAACGGACGGACCAGAAGTCCAGAACGGACGGTC
>NW_010966710.1:56748-58788 GCF_000463585.1 Tarenaya hassleriana
CACGTTATAGGATTTGAATTGTTTGAATCCGTGATTGCTTTGATGCTATGCATGATTTGATTATGGATCTAGAGTAGATTTCATGTTCTTTGTTGCATAGTGTGCAAGAGGCTTCTGTTCTGAGTTCACAGGCGAAAACGGGGTTGAAATCGGATCTGAATCGGGACCGAAACGACGAAGAACATGATCTGATCATGTTTTTCCGCCTAGACCGAACGGTGTGGTCCTCTGGACTGGACGGTCTAGGGCTTTTCGTCTCCCTGGACTAAACGAACTGCTTAGCCAGTCCGTCCGGTCTAAGTCACTAGTCCGAGAGAGGAGGTCCGAAGGGGCAAGTCCGAACGGTCTGGAGAGTCGGACCGAACAGACTGAAGAGTCAGTCCGAACGGACTGACCACCAGACCGAACGGACCGACTATGATCCGAAGACCGAACCGCTTAGACCAATCGCTCTAGGTCCCGACGCTTCACCAAAATTTGATTTTACGTTTCGGGATCTGGTTAGAGCAATCGTTGCTTAAAACCGATCAACTATGATTCAGAATAACATGATTCTTTCTTATGGATGGTCCATAGAGAATGAATGTATGTAACTTAATCAAGGTATTAAATATGTTTGATTGAGTGGGAGCTTCGGGATTGGGATTGCATAATCGATTGGATTATCCATTCGGATTATGATCAATCGTTGCACAGAAACCTGTTAGATCTAGGAGCTCTACGAGTAAAGCACTTGTCAAGGCCTCGATCGTACGTGTCATGGGCCATGCCAAAGCTGGGTGTACCGTATTATCTTGGTGAGGCAAGATGGAGAAATGGTGGTTCTCATAGCTTGAAAGTAGATGCTTGATCTAAGCGTGGTTTCAAAAATCCCTTATTTATGTAATGCTAAGTGTGTACCTCCCATTACTAGAGCGCCTGTCAAGGCATCGATCGTCGGTAACACGGGTCATGCCAAAGCTGAGCGTGCCGGATTATCTTTGTGAGGCAGGGTGGGAAATCGTGGTTCCCACAGCTTGAACGTGGTTTACCTTAGGTTGAGTTATCAAGTTTTTGACTTGAGACTTAACGGTACAGATGAGATGAGTATGGAATAATATTTGATATCATAGTCTCATAAAAGGATCTGAGAGTCACATTGGATGTGATTGACATTAGATGTCTACCTAAATAGCGTAAGACTGAGTATAACAACTCATTCTTATGTGAAATACGGATCTTAGTCCCATATAGAGAATTATTGTAGGGTTATTTTTCTTTATGGGAATATAGCTCATCTTTGCATCTATGTTGTCATTGTTTGATGACGGACTAGCTGGTAGTAAATCATAGATATATAGACACTGATTGATGATGGGCTAGCTGGTAATTGATCATTAATAGAATCTGTATTTGTTTTGTATGTTCTGTTTGTCTTTTTTGTAGGACATGGCGTCAACCGGTAGCGTACCGAGTTTGACGATGCGATCTATCCTTGAGAAGGATAAATTGACTGGGACGAACTTCTTAGACTGGTATCGGAACTTGAGAATTGTTCTCAAGCACGATAAGAAGTCTTACGTCCTGGAAGGGGCTCTGCCACCAGAGCCTGCAGCCAATGCCACGAGGGTCGTCAAGGATGCTTGGTTGAAGCATCAGACTGACGACATCAAGATCTCATGTCTCATGTTGGGAAGCATGGCCCCGAATCTGCAGAGGCAGTTTGAGGGGAATAGCGTATTTGATATGATCGAACAGCTCAAAACCATGTTTCAGGAGCTAGCGCGTATTGAAAAGTACAAGACGCTAAGGGCTCTTGTGAAGACGGAGATGCCGAGAGGCAGCTCTGTCAACACCCACGTCCTCAACATGCGAGCTCATGTTGAGGAACTTAAGCGCATGGGAGTGACACTCGATGCTGGCTTGGTTGTAGACTTGATCCTTATGTCATTACCTGAGGACTATAATCAGTTCGTGATGCAGTATCATATGCATGGGATGACTAAGAGCTTAGCCGAACTGCATGGGATGCTGAAATCGGCCGAGCAGGATATTGTGGTG
>NW_010966710.1:58822-59934 GCF_000463585.1 Tarenaya hassleriana
AAGAAGGTGGCGAAAAAGGCAAAAGTTGCCTCTACGTCCAAGCCTGAGCCCGATAAGGGTGACTGTCATTACTGCGGAGTGTCTGGACACTGGAAGCATAATTGTCATCTTTACTTGGAGGATCTGAAGGACAAGAAGCTTGGTGAAGCTTTTGCCTTAGGTATTCATGTTATAGAAGCTAACATTTGTACTATATCTTCGTGGGTATTAGATACCGGAAGTGCCTCACACATTTGTGAAAATGTGCAGGGACTAAGAAGAAGTAGGATGCTAGCTAAGGGAGAAGCGGATCTACGCATCGGAAATAGAGCAAGAGTTGTTGCATTGTGAGTTGGCATTTACGATTTGCATCTTCCTTCTGGACTTGTTTTAGAGCTTAGTAATTGTTACTATGTTCCTGCGATTAACAGAAACATTATTTCTATTTCTTGTCTGGATTTGGATGGTTTTCGATTTGTGATTGAGAACTCGAGTTTGATGATTTATCGAGACGATATTTACTATGGTAATGGTTATCTAGTTAATGGTTTATACGTCTTGAATGATCAGCCTTCGAACTCGACATCATCCATCTATAGCGTGAGTACTAAACGGTTTAAGCCAAACGACTTAAAGATTCGGAAAGAATTCATTGAATAAATTGATTAAGACTATTGAAAGATAGGTTAATCGGTTTAGGAACTGTGATAGTGATTGTTAATGCGTTTGATATTTTAATCTATTAGGTTGAGAGATCGATAGGTTAAATTATTGGACAGTGGATTTAGGACTTGAGAGAGCCAAATCTGATATTAGAACTTGAGATCCCCGATTAGAGTTCGATATTCGTAGATTCTCCATCCTTAGAAACAATCCCTGCGCGTTAAGGTTATCCCGAAGCTACGGTGGTTTAATTATCTGATTTTACTTAGTTTATTTATTGCTTTATTTTCGGTATTCATCTATTCCATCTGCTATTTCCTGATCTGATTCTTAGTCGAGTCTTGTTCTTAGTGTTAACTATTCCCTGTGTTCGACCCTGGTACTACAGTTGATCCGTATCCTTGCGGTATTCGCTGTATCTAGGTTTTTATCACTTGAGCATTATTTCTATACCTAGATTTGCGTTATCA
>NW_010966710.1:62622-63646 GCF_000463585.1 Tarenaya hassleriana
GCTTTTAGGATAGATCATAGAGCATAGTGGGAGATTGTTGGTTGTAATGCTCTAGGATGATCCGTGATATGACATTTTGACTTTGTATTGATTCATTGATTTATGAATGTATTACATTCCCGTTATATGATTGGCATGTTTGTTATATTTCGGCATCCTTGAATCATTATAGAATGATTCTAAACTCCCTGGTCAGTTATCATTGTGGGAACAATAATGAATTAAGACTAGCATGAGGTGTGATCGATGCATTGGATGCATATCACAATCATGGGTACTCGTTGTGAACGAGTGACTGGTTGACCCGCATGAGATTGTCACATGGACAGAGTCATGACTTGAATCTCATACAGCGGTTTGTTCTTGGATCCTCAGACCTAAGATGTCTAGAGTATCTGATATGAGGAGTGGCGTGTCTTGACTACGTCAAACGTCATCTTTAACCGGATGATTATAACGGCGTTGATCAGATACGTTCACGAATCATATGGAGATAATGGACATGCAATATGGGACTTGTCACCTCCTCAATAGGAGAGATATCGCTGGGCTATGAAAATGCGTGGCCACGCTATAGATGAAGTTGCATCTATTTTATTAGTCGATTTGCCAAAACGAGAAAGCGGTTGCACTTGAAGGGTGGCTCAAACCATGCCCTTGTTCAACATATGATATCGGGAGATAAAGGATCAGAACTCGAGCTGTTATTGCCTTGGTTAGATCACCTCTAACTCAATTCAACGTGGGTGGTCATGCGTCTTGGTAGAGGCTAACCATGACTTGTAGATCAGGAACGGTTCTCGAGGCTGTTGCCACTGCGAATGGGCCTACAGGGTCACACATCATTAGGGATGGACTTATATGTGAAGTTTCGGAAAGAAAGACTCGGATTTGGTCGGAAAAACCGTTTTCGGATCAAATCAGTGTCGGGACGTTTTCACCCTTTTGACTCGGACCGAGTCAGTTCCATGCGGGTCGAAGCCCAGAAAGTGTTTTGGGCTTGGCTGATGTTTTGACTCGGTCA
>NW_010966710.1:63993-66893 GCF_000463585.1 Tarenaya hassleriana
ATCAGTTCCAAAAGCGTTTGGAATCCTTCCCGTCGGTGTGGATACGTGTAGAGGAGCTGTACTTTCAGCTCTTGGTGATTAAAACAGGCCCTGGATCGATTGCTACTTTCAGATCTTCAGGAAAGAGGTAAGTATTCGATTCCTACGGTGATATACACGATTAAACGGGGTTTCGTGGATGATTTTGGTTGCGTGTGACGTTTGACTAGGTTTAGATTATTCTTCCGCTGCATGAAACCTAGTAAACCAAACCCTAGATCGATATGATCGCATGCTAGGAATCCGTAGCGAAACCCAACAGTGGTATCAGAGCCTGGTTCTCTATATATCGTCGTGCTTGTTGCTTGCCTATATGAATTTTAATGGTTAAAATTGCATGATAGGCTTGATCTGTGCATATTTAATGATGTATGATTGTTATTTGATGCATGGATAAGTTTTGGGGTTGAAGACGGCTTGATGGCGCATCGAATTAGGGTGAAACCCTAGATTTCGTGGCCTGAAAGTGTCTCCCAGAGTTTTGACTCGGGCAGAGTCAGAGTTTTGACTCGACAGAGTCAGAACGAGAGAAACTCAGAGTTTTGACTCGGACAGAGTCAGAGTTTTTACTCGACCGAGTCAGAACGACAGAGAACGACAAATCAGAGTTTTGACTCGGGCAGAGTCAAGTGTTGACTCGATAGGGTCAGAACGAATCAAAATCGAAAAGACTTGATCTCAGAGGCTTCTGACTCGGACCGAGTCAAGTGTTGACTTGGACCGAGTCAGTACAGAAGGTTGTCTTGTTCGTCACGTTTTGGTTCGGACTGATTTGGGGAGATTTTGGCTTCTGATCGGACCGAGTCAAGTATTGACTCGGACCGAGTTAGTTCGTCAGACTTTGTTAGATGCAATTGTTGCATCATTTCAAGTGTCTAAGCCGAGATTCTGATTCTACCGATATGATCGGAACAACTTGATTGAACTGACTTGAATTCAGTCAAGATTTCATTGTGTTCAAGCCACATATACCTCATGAAATCTCAAGCTATTACCGCCCATTAGTAGAGCAACTGTCAAGGCCTCGATCGTCATGGTTACGGGTCATGCCCTAGCTGAGCGTGCCTGATTATCTTGGTGAGACAGTATGGAGAAATCGTGATTCTCATAGCTCGAATATGGTTGAGCTTGAATTGGGTTATCAAGTCGGACTTGGAACTGATGGTAAGGATGGGATGAGGAACATGCAGTGATAGCGTATCACTATCCCATACACATATAGGAATCACATAGGATGTGATTGACAATGTGTTGTCTAACTAAATAGCATGTTTTTGAGCGTCATGCCCTAGCTGACTCAAAAGCATGTGAAATATGGATCCTAGCTCACTTAGAAACTCATTGAGGGTGTTTTTCTTAGTGGGAGCCTGTCATATTGCACCTATTGTCTGTGTTAGTATGTGTACTAAGCGACTTGCATGTTTTATGTCTTTTGTTTTGTCTTTTTCTGTAGAATATGACTGCTGCAGGTAATCTGGCTAATCTCTCCATGCGATCCATCCTAGATCGGGAGAGACTCACTGGTGGAAACTTTCTCGACTGGTACCGCAACCTGAGAATTATTCTCAGGCATGAGCGGAAGCTCTACGTGCTGGAAGAAGCCGTTCCAGAGGATGAACCAGCGGCCAATGCGCCCAGGGCTGTCAGAGATGCTTACCATAAGCACATCAATGACAACCTGGACGTGACCTGTCTGATGCTCGGATCTATGTCGGCTGAGTTGCAGAAACAACTCGAAGGAACTGATGCCTTCGAGATGATCGAGCATCTCAGGACTATGTTCGAGGAACAGGCAAGGGTCGAACGATTTAACGTCCTTAAGAACCTGGTCAACTGTAAGATGACCAATGGTTCACCCGTGAGTACTCATATCCTCAAGATGAAGGGTTATCTAGAGGATCTTGACAGACTAGGGTTGGAGGTTAGTCGTGAGTTGGCAGTAGACCTAGTTCTCCAATCCCTGCCGCATAGTTTTGACCAGTTTGTCATGAACTATAACATGCACGGGATGGAGAAGGACTTGACCGAACTACATGGGATGTTGCGATCGGCCGAGCAGAACATCAAAGTCGAGAAGAATGTTCTAATGGTTGGAAAGAGTTCCAACAAGAGGAAGCGTTCCAAGGGCGTGAAAGGCAAGGGCAAAACGGCAAGTGTTGCCGCCGAGCCTAAGCCGAAGGCCGAGAAGGGAGAGTGCCATTTCTGCCATGCCATCGGGCATTGGCGCAGAAACTGCAAACTCTACCTGGAAGATCAAAAGAAGAAGAAGCTCACGGAAGCTTCATCTTCGGGTATCTTTGTTATAGAGGCTAACTTGTTTACTTCTACATCATGGGTATTGGATACCGGATGTGCCTCACACATTTGTGGAAATGTGCAGGGCTTGAGAAGAAGTAGGCAGCTAGCGAAGGGAGAAGTGGATCTCCGCGTCGGGAATGGAGCAAGAGTTGCTGCGTTGACCGTCGGGACTTATGATCTTACTTTACCTTCTGGACTTGTGTTAGAACTACATGATTGTTATTTTGTACCTGCAATTAGCAGAAATATTATTTCGATTTCATGTTTGGATTCTGATGGTTTTCGTTTTGTTATTGAGAACAAAACTTTATCTATTTATAGAGGTGCTTTATTTTATGGTAATGGTTACCTATTTAATGGCCTTTATATCTTGGATGATAAACCTTCTGGACACAGTTCGATCTATAACATTAGTACCAAGCGGTTTAAGCCGAACGACTTAAACCCGACCTATCTCTGGCATTGTCGACTTGGTCACATCAATGAGAAACGCATAGCGAAGCTTCATACTGATGGACTTCTTGATTCTTTTGATTATGAATCAATCGAAACATGCGATTCAT
>NW_010966710.1:69612-91729 GCF_000463585.1 Tarenaya hassleriana
GAGGGGCCCAGCGATATCTCTCTCTTTTACGAGAGGTACAAATCCCATCTTGACTATCTACAATCCAGTACATGATTCGTTTCGTACCTGATACACGCCTTTATAGTTCTCCTGTTACGCAGAACGTTTGACGTATTCAAAGCACACAACTCCTCATGTTGGATTCCGTAGATATCTCAGGTCTCAGGATCCAATCATGGAACCGCCATATGAGATTCAAGTCATGACGCTAGTCCATGTGACAATCTCATGCGGGTCAATCCAGTATTCCGTTCTCCAACGAATACCTATGACAGTGATCGTATCCAATACCTATGATCATCTCTATAATCATCAATCACACATCATACTAGTCTTATTATGTCATCATTCTCACAATGACACAAGACTAGGGAGTTTAGTATCATTCATAATGATACATAGATTTCATAACAGATCTAGTATGCAAGAACATGTAATGAATCAAATACTCTCATATAAATCATAGAAAGTATCAATACATCGAATCTATCTAAACAAAGCTCATAAACAGTACATCATAAAGCATTAAACCAACAAATGTCACCTCCACATGTCGCGTCAATCCAAGACCGAGTGTCGTCCTTCAACCCATGGATGAAGATGGATAAGAGATAGTCCCTCTCCATTCCATGGTGAGGGCACATCCTTTGATGCTTTTTGTCATTCATCGGAAGCGCTGCGCACCAAAGAGACAAAACGAACCGACACTGCGTTGTGAAAATGTTATGTCACAAAGTAATCCAAACAAAAATCCAAGCAATGGTGATCTAGTAAAAATCTAGACCAACACAAAAACGCCTAGTCCCAGGCAACGACGCCAAAAACTTGATGCGCACGCACCGAGTTATATATATTACCCGATTCGTACTATAAGAAAGCAAGCAAAATTAACGGGTTATAAAACGATGGAATTGAGGCGTTGTGGGTTCGAGATCCCTCAAGAATTGCACAGACGGTTGATGATGCTACAATACCTACAGGTTTATCTTCCAAAAGGGGGTTTCAAGCACTTCATCTAGGGTTTGTCTCTCCCGAGCTTAAACTCACTACCTAGAGAATCGATTCACCCATTTCCCAATGATCCAAATGATCTCTAGATGCATTAATGTACCCCATCATGAACCCTAAGCAAGCTAAGCAATCTCCCAATGTGAATAACTCACTCATTCGATGTTTGGTTCCAAACCTCATCCCCATATCTCTATGATCAATATGTTCTAACATCATACCAACTAAGATTTCGCCAAAGTTGATAACATTAAGTACAAACATCAAACCCATGGAAGAAAACTCAAAAGCATCATAGATTAAGCATAGATATGCATACAAAAGTGGGGATCCTTCCCCCACAACAAAAGTTACTACTCTATGCCTAGGGTTTCAAAACAGAAAGCAAAATGAAGAAACATAGAAAGGGAAAAGAGAAGCTCAAGATGGTCTTCAATGGTGGTCTTCTTCTTCTCCAAGCTTCCTAGGTCTCCAAAATCTCCCTTTTCACTTTTCCAAGGTGTTTTTCTTCAAGTTGGTCGAGCCCCCCTTCTCTCTCCTCAAACTCCTCTTTTAATGAAAGTGCAAAATTAGGTTTTCACCTCAAAGTTCGGGCTTTTCCTTTTTGGGCTGCATTTGATATCAGGCGATCGCTCATTTTTTGTTCAGGGTCGCTCATTTTCTCTTCAAGGTCGCTCATTTTCTCCTTTTCAGGCGGTCGCTCATAATTTCAGGTGGTCGCTCAGAAAACAGACGGTCGCTCATAATTTCAGGCAGTCGCTCAGAAAACAGACGGTCGCTGAATTCTCTTAGCTCCCCAGGTCTTCCCGAAACCGTGCTCTTTCATGCCACGCCCGTGAAAATTCTCGTGGAATCGTCCTACAAGGGAAAAACAAGCAAAAGAGCCTACCCATGGCCGACTAACGTCCTATAATACCTAAAATGTATGAAGAATTGTAATGCACGACGTTAGAAAACCGGTGGAAAAACCGTGTGATCATAAAGCGTTCTAACGTTTCTACAATATCATGCATGATAGGTTTTAGGGTTTATAAAATTTTTGTTTTACATCCTTCGCGCAAACCCTAGAACTGATCTCTTAGGAATTAGATTCGCTCTAGAGATCCTAGGAATTCCGTCAATAGTCACCTTGATTGCAGAAAGGGTGGGAATCAATCTCGAGCCATATGTACACGATGCCATACATGGAGACACAATCAACTTCATCCACCTTTGGAGAACGACCTAACAAAGGAACAAGAAGGCGAGATCTTGTGGAAATTTGTGGGTACCGAGGGCATGTACCGATCATTCAACATGTCATATTACGTGCTGCCCCCACTGACGGAAGAAGGCATACGATTCGACGTCCCCACACACCTCGGCTCAGACACAGATGAAGAAGACGACCACATGAGTGCCGACTCGACCGACTCCTCTCACGGGTCCTGCTGAGGACCCGGTCGATTCTCTCTTTCTCAATCACCCCTTTTGCATTTCCACCACATAGCATTGTAGTTTTCTCACATTGCATAGGTCTCATTGGATCACGACACTCGCGAAGGAGAAATTAGAGTGGAACAGCACTCCATCGGAAAAGGTAACACACTCGCTCCCTTCATTCGATTCATTCTCCATTTCTTCCTTCGAACCTCCCCACTAGCCGAGAGTTAACACTGCGGACGGTGTTCGATTCAAGTCTGGGGGAGGAGTGACGCTAACATACCTCGTACCCATGAGCCCTGCACATCATTCACATCATTTGCACTTAGGATTCTGCATTCCATGTTCATTGAGTTTATTAAAAAAAAAATCCTGCATGGACCGTCACTAATAGGTTGCATATCTACATATAGGCTTAGGAATGCATGCATACACTTGCATAAGGTTTTCCCTCTCAAAGATTTGGCCGGATAACGATATGGGGGACGTAGAGTGAGGATGGTTTCAGAAAGGTTTTAGGAGCTGAATTTTAGTTTCATCTAGAAAATTTTGAATGGATTGTCGGGTAAGGTAGAAATAGTTGATCCAGTCCTAGAGTGAATGAATGTCATGTGGGATAACTTTGCCTCCTAAGGTCTAGGTGGAGTAGAGGTTACGAACCAAGCGCGAAACGTCTCCCTAAAAACCACCCTTTGACCCCTAAGTTAGGAAGCCTATAGGAAGCAACAAGCCCTAGGAAATACGGTGCATCCCGACACTCCTCTGCCATTAACTCGTTAATGAAAATCATTCGGGGACATGAGTGCATCGAAAACGAAGGCTCGGGTCTAAGTTGTGGGACAACGGCACACAAGAAAAGGAAAAGAAAAAAAAGAAAAAAGAAAAAACGAAAAGAGTGAACTTGTAAAATTCCAACTTCTTAGAAACCCGGGATTGCATCATATAAAAGAAAAAAAAAGAGAAGAAAAAGAACACAAAAGCATGAATAAAAAGGAAGGATATGGGACAAGTGAAAATAATGAAGCTATAGGTTAAGTGACTTTTGGGAGATCTCAATTGGGATGTGTTTAGGAGACATGCTCGGCAAGTAGAATTTACTTCATTTTAGATCGCAGGAAACAATGAAAATTCCATTGATAGGCTTTCGCTCGGATGTTGGAAAAGATAGAGTATACCAAACCCGATTTCATTCACAACAATTTTATCCCGGACGACCAACCCACTCTAAACTCCCATTTATCCTCCGACTATATCTCATCACCCCTAGGATGTTTTTACAACTTCACATTTGCTCGAGGACGAGCAAACCTCAAGTCTGGGGGGATTTGATCACACGGTTTTTCACCGGTTTTCTAACGCCGTGCATTATAATTCTTCTCACATTTTACGCATATTAGGACGTTAGTTGATACCATGGGTAGGAATTTTTCTCTCTTTTTCCTTGCAGGATGATCAGACGAGGATATTCGCGTACGAGTCACGGAAAAGGAGCGGAATCGAGAAGTCCGAAGGAACTCAGACAAAATGAGCGGCCCACCTGTCTTCACGGGCGGTCGCCCGTCGTGACAGTAAAGCAATCAGGCGATCGCTCTAGGTAGTGAGTTTAAGCTCGTCGTGACAGTCAAGGGTTCATGATAGGGTACATTAATGCATCAAGAGATCATTTAGATCATTGAGAAATGGGTGAATCGATTCTCTAGGTAGTGAGTTTAAGCTCGGGAGAAACAAACTTTAGAAGAAGTGCTTGAAACCCCTTTTTGGAAGATAAACCCGTAGACATTGTAGCATCACTAACCGTCCATGCAAATTCTTGAGGGATCCCGAACCTACAACGCCTCGAATCATTGTTTACAAACCCATTGATTTTATTCGCTTACCTTCATTCCGACACATATCATCATCCATATTCTCACGCATCACCAATCTAGCTTAGAGATAGACTAATACATCCTAGTCCTCGTGTTCGGGTATTAAATATAAGACTCGGTGCATGCGCATCAACATGCCCGACATCCAGTTTCCCTCGGAATTCAGTATCGAGGGAATCCTCGGGCCTGACCTGTATGCATCGACCAATGTGCCTCAGCAGAGCCCACCGCCTCCACCGATCCACAACCCGTCACCCCAGGACCCCGCGCCACAGGAGACTGACCCATACACCGACGCATACTTCGACGAGATGCGATACTGAAGGGGAGAGATAGAGCAGCAGGTCTAGCGTATTGAGGACTACACTCGGGAGGCCGTAGAACGACTCCGTGAAGTGGACGACCGTACTCTATGCCAGGTCGAGGCCGCAGAGATTGAGAGGCGAGATGTGACCCAAGCGCGGAGGCAGCATGCCCAGTTGAGTCACTTCCATTCGACGATGTTGGGTCAGCTGCACTATCACGGCGGGCAGGTCTTCCCGATGCAACCAGTCTACCCACCGCCGCACTATCCTTATCCTGGATACTCTTATCCGACCAGATACACGCCAGCAGGCCCATCAGGCGCCCCCGCATATCACCACATCCAGTCGAAGCCAATAGTCATTTCGGACGACGAGGATTCCGAGTAGCTTGTAGTTATTTTTATTTGTTCTCCTTTGCATTTGTACACCTTTTTATTACCGATGTACATTTTGGACCTCTTTGTTATATGATATGTTTTCTTCTCCTCAGTATATATGAGTCTTTATCTCTTTTATTCGATTGCTATGCACTTTGAGGTATTTTTGTGATCAACAGAGAAACAAATAGCAAAGTATGAACAAAATACAAGGAAAAAGACGCAAAGTACAAGGGTAAATACACACTTACACGGAAAAGGGGAGACGATCTAAACATGAGCTCAATCGAGCTAAGCCTTCTTCCTCTTCTTTTACATTATTATTTCCCTACTACTTTATCGTCTATTATTTATCTTCGTACCTCACCAGGTTAGACTGACACCGCATACGGTGTCAGGTTTAAGTCTGGGGGGGGGGGAGGTTTGACGCCTTGATAGCTCATTTCTAGCAATTGCATAGCACGTTTCATGCATTTTAGCATACATCTAAAAAATTTTCAAAATTTTTCCAAAATATTGCATCCATCTGCATTAGTTTTGCATATCAATTGCATTCTTCGCATGACATATAGATTTAGAATTGCATTTGCATGAGCATATACATAAGACACATAGGAAACATGCATAGAAAATATTTTTTGAGAATGCTGGTTAGCTGACATATGAACGATAGAGTAGAGATTCTTTGATGTTTTAGTAAACCGGACTTAGGTTTTCCTAGATATAGACCAGATTGTCGAGTTTTATTCGAATTGGTTGATTGAATCTTGGAATGATAGCGTTAACTTGTGGGGTACACTAAAGTTTAGAGACCATGACTGCTAGAATTGTCTAGCCAAGCATAGAAGTTTCCCTAAGAACCGTTCCCCATTCGCAGGAATATTAGGCCCTAGTATAGTCAAACCGAGCTTAGCCATTGTTTTACCACTCTTATTCTTAGTTCGTTAGACAATAGGCTTCATGTCCGGGGGTGGCAGCAATCATCACGAGATGAGTTATAAGCCTTGTACCATACCTAGACTTTTCGACCTTTAGACCTATATATGTCGAGATACTCTGGAAAAGAAAAGTCGAAAAAAAGGGAAAAAGAAAAGAAGCCGGGAAAAGGGAGAAAAAGAAAAAGAAAAGAAAGAAAAAGTAAAAGAAAAAGAGAAAAAGAAAAGAAATTCCCGAGGCAAAAGAAGTAGAAAAGCGTTATAGAATTAGAAGAGTATGTACTTAGAGTTATATTCATGGACCCTCTTCTACACTCACCTTCTTAGCCTTTCCCATAACCTTAGGACCGAACTATTCCTCTGAACAGTGATAAATAGGTTTGAGAAACATGTTTGGTAGATAGTTAGAACAGTATGGGTGGCTCTAAGCGATAGAAAAAATCCGAGGGACGAGAGACCATAGTAGAATAAACTTGATTCCGTTCCCGGGTAGCTAGAATTAGATGAGAATCTCGCTTTTGACATTCATATGGAATCGACCCTTCGTTCTCCTTCTCCCTTTTTAAACCGATTTTCCTAGAGTTTTCCTCGAGGATGAACAAAAGTCTAAGTCTGGGGTTGTTGATGACATCGGTTTTTATGTTATTTTCCTATAGTTTTAGTTCATTTCACCCCTCTTTTCCATACAAATCTAGCATTTAGGCCACATTTTGTGCACAAATACCGTTTTCTTTACTCTTTGATGTAATTTCAGGAATATTTGCGTAATGGACGAAAACGGAACTAAAACGGTGTTTTTGGAGTTTAATTGGACCAAGAGGACAATCACGGACAATCTAAGGAATGTCACGGACTTGTCGCGGGCGAGAAACGGACTTCGGAGTGAAAAAAGAGAATCTCGGGGTCTAGAACATCGATATCGATGTTTTATAACATCGATATCGACTTTCTTCAACCTCGATATCGACATTCCCAGCCCTCTCGAGATCAGATTTTTAGATTTCCAGATCTAGACATTCCCCAACATCGATATCGATGTTCCATACCTCGAGAACTGAGCACTCCAGATTTCGACCTTTTCTCAACATCGATATCGATGTTCCATGTCTCGAGATCTGAGCAGTCCAAGCATCGACCTTTCACAACGTCGATATCGACATTTTCAAACCTTGAGATCTTGGCTCCTTAGAGGAATACCGATGTTAGAAAACATCGATATCGAGGTTTTTGACATCGATATTTCGAAATGTCTATAAAAAGACCATACGAAAACCGAGGAGGGATTTGACTTTTGGCACATTTTTCGATACTGTTCTAGATTTTTCATTTTTTGATACTTTGGGGGACGAATTGGAGTGTAGATTGCTACATTTCATTGTTCAAGGAATGATTCTTCATACTATAAGTCTTCTATTCCTTTTTCTATTGAAATGTTGTATGAATCCATGTCTATTTCGTTTTTCTCCATGATGTGTGAGTAGTTCACTTGCTGTAGGCTAGGGAACCTAGTCATGTTACGAAATTATCAATGCGCTTAAACGGTTGAATGCATGTCTAAGTGAGATCCGATTTTATGAATTGAACATAATGCTTTCTTAGGATTGATCACCCTATAGAATTGAACTTGGATTAGTTAATTGCAAAGGAATTTGGATTAATTAATGATCGTGTCAATCTAGGTGAGTGGATGGTCAAGTAATAAAACCTAGACAAAGCCGATTCCGCAAGGGTACGAATTCGATGTAGTATCAGTGTCGAACACAGGGACCGAGAGGTGATGGTGTCGATAGTGATTCTAGCGAGGGTCGATAGCAAGATTGTCGGTTGGTTGGGAGAAAACTATAACTAAAGGTACTGTAGGTTCGGGCGTTCACCGATGCTACGGATCATCTAAGTAGATATGGTTGGTTTGCAGTAATTCAGGAAACTCTAGCATCTACCCTTGAATGTGTCCGGTCAGGGATCTCCGTTCTCTAACTAACGTTTTCCTATCAGCTTCCACATCTTTAGGTCTACGTTAGAAGTATTAACGTCCGCTATCATAGTTCCTAGGTCGAATTAAGAACTTCTTATCAAGTCCAATCTATGCGTTCAGAATTAATAATTGAACCTATTTTATGAACGAATTCTGGTATTAATTAATCCAAATTCTTTTGCAATTAACTAATTCAAGTTCAATTCTATAGGTTGATCAATCCTAAGAAAGCATTACGTTCAATTCATAAAACCGGTCTAACTTAGACATGCATTCCACCGTTCAAGCACATTGATAATTCCGTAACATGGCTAGATTCCCTAGCCTACAGCAAGCGAACTACTCACACATCATGGAGAAAAGCGAAAGAGATATGGATTCATAAAACATTTCAATAGAAAAAGGAATATAAGACTTATAGTATGTAGAATCAATCACTGAAAATGAAATGTAGCAATCTCCACTCCAATTCGTCCCCCAAATTGTTAAGAAACAAAAAATATCAAACAGTGTCGAAAAATGTGGAAAAGGTCGAACACTTTCTCGGTTTCCGTACGATCTTTTTATAGACATTTCGAAATATCGACGTTAAAAAACTCGATATCGATGTTTTCTAACATTGATATTCTTCTATGGAACCAAGATCTCGAGGTTTGGAAATGTCGATATCGACATTGTGAAAGGTCGATATTTGGACTGCTCAGATCTCGAGGTATGGAAGGTCGATATCGAGGTTGAAGAACGTTGATATCTGGAGTGCTCAGATCTCGAGGTATGGAACATCGATATCGATGTTCGGGAACGTCTAGATCTAGAAATCCGAAAATCTGATCTCGAGATGACCGGTAATATCGATATCGAGGTTGAAGAATGTCGATATCGATGTTCTAAACCTCGAGATTCTCCCTTTTTCGCTCCGAAGTCTGTTTCTCGCCCGCGACAAGTCAGTGTCCTTCCTTAGCTAGTCGTGGTTGTCTACTTGGTCCAATTAAACTCCAAAAACACCGTTTTAGCTCCGCTTTCGTCAGATTACACGAATATTCCTAAAATTACATAAAAATGTGGCCTACATGCTAGATTTGTACGGAAAAGAGGGGTGAAATGCAACTAAACCCATAGGAAAATAACGTCAAAACCCGATGTCATCAACTCCCCCAGACTTCGACTTTTGCTCGTCCTCGAGCAAAAACTCTAAGGAAAACAGTCTAAAAAGGGAGAAGGAGAACGAAGGGTCGATTCCATATGAATGTCAAAAGCGAGATTCTCATCTAGTTTTAGTTACCCGTGAACGGAATCAAGTCTATTCTACTATGGTCTCTCATCCCTCGGAATGAATAATAGCTATGCGAGTTTTTCTATCGCTTAGTGCCATCCAGACTGTTCTAACTATCTACCAAACATGTTTCTCAAACCTATTTATCACTGTTCACAGGAATAGTTCGGTCCTAAGGTTATGGGAAAGGCTAAGAAGGTGAGTATAGAAGAGGGTCCATGCATATGACTCTAAGTATAGATACTCTTCAAATTCTACAATGCTTTTCTACTTCTTCCCGCCTCGGGAGTTCATTTTTATTTTTATTTTCATTCATTTTTTTTCTTTTCTTTTTTCTTTTTCTCCCTTTTTTCCGGCTTCTTTTCTTTTTCTTTCTTTTTCCAACTTTTCTTTTCTAGAGTATCTCAGCATATATAGGTCTAAAGGTCGAAAAGTCTTGGTATGGTTCAGGGCTTATAGCTCATCTCATGATGATTGCCGCCACCCCCGGACGAGACGCCTGTTGTCTAACGAGCTAAAAATAAGAGTGGTGAAACAATGGCTAAGCTTGGTTCGACTATACTAAACGGTTCTTAAGCAAACTTCTACGCTTGGCTAGACAGTTCTAACAGTCCTGGTCTCTAAACTCTAGTGTACCCCACAAGATAATGCTATCATTCCAAGGTACAATCAATCAATTCGAATAAAACTCGACAATCCGGTCTATACCTAGGAAAGCCTAAGTCCGGTTCACTAAAACATCAAAGGATCTCTACTCTATCGTTCATATGTCAGCTAACCAGCATTGTAATACCCCGTTTCCCGTATAAATTATTTTAATAAGTTTCGGGAATAAAAAGAAGGTAAAACAAGGCTAAAAACATAGAGAATATTTCAACGAAGATCTAGAAGAAAACGACACTCGATTTGACTGGGAAACGAGAAAGTTATGAGCAAACGAAAACTGAGTAGAACCTGAAAATTCGGAATTCACGAGTTATTCAAGGTGCGGACGTTTCGAGTTGTACCTCATCATGTAAACGTGAGTTTTCAATAATCTATTCATTGGATATGAAAGAAGACGTTCCAAGGAAGGTGTAGAAACAAACGGTACGCGATTCGGCTAAGAAACGAGTGAGAACAGAGCAATCGAAGTCAGTCGGGATGGACCAGAAACCTCGGAACAGATGGACTGACGAGGGCAGAACAGATGAACCACGAACGCGCAAAGAGCTGGGCCGAAACTGAACCCAGACCATCCGTTCCAGGCTCAGAACAGACGGTCTACTGAACAGAACACGCAAGTGGCCAATTTGTTGTCTTGGGACGCGTATTCCTCTGTGTTCCCGGGCTCCACTGGCGGCAACTCGCCGTCAAACCTCGCCAGGTCATTGCAGGCTCGACCATGGGCCTGGGCTTGAGTCCATTACGCCTCCCTCACGCGCAATAAATCTCCCTCAATCCCCAGACAAACCACACATGATTTGGTTGAAAAATGAGTGAGATATGATTGAATGAAGACTGAAGAAAAACCGGAAAGTGCAGAAACGAGAATCTGTCTTGCCAAATTATGAATCCTTTTTCACCGTGTTACTTAAGTATTTCAATACTTGGTTTCTTGGGTTAGATAGAAGACACTTCAATGAACATTTAATAATAAACGGGACTGAATTTGGTTGAGAAATGAGGGAGAAATGGTCTAACGAAGTCGGGCCAGAAAGCTGTTTCGCGAGAGAGAACAGGGTTGGACCCCACGGTCTGTTTTGGCAGACCCGACGGTCTGGGTGACCCGGACCGAATGGTTTGGCATCCCCATGTCGAACGGTCTGCGTTCCAGACCTCAAAAATTGTCCCGAGAAGCCCAGGGACAGCATGGAACCCCTAGACCGACGTGCATGAGACGTGTGATTCAACGATGCGAGTGACTCGTTGCATGATTGTATGGGGTAGTTTGCATGGCGTTAAGCGGTAGGTAGGTATGGGACCGGATGCCATGATATGTGTGATTGTACTGAGGGATATATGCATGATGTGTGCCATGTGTGTAGCTTGCTCGTGCGACGCGAGTCAAGCGTGATTGTGTTTATGGATGCAACCATCACCGTCATGGACTTGAGATCCCCGATTCAAAATTTTGATAATGCAAATCTAGGTGTCGAAATAATGCTCAAGTGATAAAAACCTAGATACAACAAATACTGCAAGGATACGGATCAACTGTAGTACCAGGATCGAACACAGGGAATAGTTAACACTAGGAACAAGACTCGACAAGGAATTAGACCAGGAAATATGGAATGAAGTATGTGAATATCGGAAATAAAACAATAAACCAACTAAGTAAAATCAGATAACTAAACCACCGTAGCTTCGGGATAACCTTAACGCGCAAGGATTGTTTCTAAGGATGGAGAATCTACGAATATCGAACTCTAATCGGGGATCTCAAGTTCTAATATCAGATTTGGCTCTCTCAAGTCCTAAATCCACTATCCAGTAATTTAACCTATCGATCTCTCAACCTAATAGATTAAAATATTAAACGCATTAACAATCACTATCACAGTTCCTAAACCGATTAACATATCTCTGAATAGTCTTAATCAATTCATTCAATGAATTCTTTCCGAATCTAATTCACACTCTCATTGTCAATCAGATTCTAAGATCAATCAATCAACAGGCCAAGAAGATCAAAAGCAATAAACTCAATTCAATTAAACCGTAGAGTATCGATAACGTAGTCTCGAAAAATAAAAACCAAACAAATCCCTAAAAGGTTAAATAGCATGAAAGAATCCAAGAAAGGATCCTTACCGATGAGGCACGGTTTAGTTCTGAGCAAGAATCAATGTCCAAAGACATCTGATGACCGAGAACGCATGGATAGAATTCCATATGCATCGGCGATAGGATCTATCATGTATATCGTGCAATATACTCGGCCAGATGTATTGTTAGCATTGAGTCTAACGAGTAGATACCAGTTTGATCCACGTGAGCCACACTGGATAGTCTTAAAGAACATCCTGAAATTCTTAGTTTACGGTGGACGTGAAAATGAACTCGTTGTAAATGGTTACACCGGTACTAGTTTTCAGTCCGACGTGGATGATTTTCGATCGCAGTCAGATTTTGTGTTCCTTCTGAACGGAGGCGCTGTTAGTTGAAAGAATTCCAAACAGGCCACCGTTGCAGATTCCACTACAGAGGCTGAGTATATTGCTGCATCGGATGCGGCAAAAGAGGCTGTTTCGATCAAGAAGTTTGTTGGAGACCTTGGCGTTGTTCCTAGAATTGCGAACCCCATTACGTTGTACTGTGACAACAATGGTGCGATTGCGCAAGCCAAGGAACCAAGGTCACACAAGAGATCCAAACACATACTCAGGCGATTTCATCTTATCAGAGAAATCGTAGACAGAGGAGATGTGATTATATGTAGAGTATCGACAGATGACAACATCGCTGACCGATTGACGAAGCCTCTCCCTTCGTCGAAACATGAGTGTCATGTTAGGTCGATGGGGATTAGACATTTAGTTGATTATGATTAGAACATTTGGAGATTATGACGTTTTATACTCTAGACATGATTGTTCACACGAATACTTTATTTATTGTACTCGGATTCATTGTGATGAATGGAAGTATGTTTTTTTTATTGATCATTATTCAAATTGCATGTTATTGTTTAATAATGTTATCCTTGTATTATTATCGTAATGATACGAAATCCCCTAGTCGATCGTTAATGTGGGAATATTAACGAACAAAGACTAGCATGATGCATGATAGATGATCATACAGATGATCATAGCATATTGGATACAGATCATGATCATGGGTATTCATTTGTGAATGAATACTGGATGACCCGCATGAGATTGTCACATGGACCTGATGTCATGATTTGAATCTCATGTAATACTCCGCTTTAACTTCTAACACCTGAGTTCTCTATATGTATTTGACATGAGGAGTGATATTCTGACATATTCAAATGTCGAAACAGTAAAAGGACGACTATAACGGTTGTAGTTGGGAATGTTATGAATCATGTGGAGGGTGGTAGAGAGCCAAGATGGGATTTTGTCCCTCTCTTATGTGAAGAGAGAGATATCGTTGGGTCCCTCGAGTGAGTTGAGCTAAAACGCGCGCAAACAGATGAAAAGTCATCTGTAGGTTCAGTTAACTCAACAAATGACAAAGCAGTCAAAACGTGACGAGATGACTTGTTCTATATCTCTGCTTTGACTTATGATATCACGTGATAAAAAGGACACAAGTCTTGAATGTTATTTAGCTCGTTAGATTATACTAACCTAGTCTAACAAGGGAGTCATAGTGTGTTGCTAGAGACCACCTATGATTATTAGTCTGAAATGGTTTCAGAACTATATCTACGTTGGGCGGACCTACAAGGTCACACACGTAGGGCTGTTACTATTTTCTGGAGCGTGTTTGGGATGGTCTATTGTGATAGACCAAAACTCGATCATGAGTAGAGTAAGTGGGAGATTAATGGATACGGTGCTCTATCCACGATCGGTTTGCGAAACTGATTAGAAATCCATTAGATGTGTTTATATGGTCCAACGAGTCCATATGTTTATGAATAAGGTTAATGGACTTGTTATCTCTTAATGGTTAAGTGAAAACCTATTAGGCTCATTTAGTCTAATGAAACCCTAATCCTTTTATAATTATATTAATGAAACATAATTTAGGATAAAGAAAAATAAGAGACAGTTTCGAATTCTCTCTCTCACTTCGGCCGCCGAAATTTCTCTCCCGGGATTATCTCGATTTTTGTTCCCGACCTCTAGATCGTGTTCTAGCAGACACAAGCCCGTGAGTGTGGACTAGTTGTAGAGAGCGCTTGATTTTAGTGTTTGTGACAGGTCCTTGGATCGAAACAGGTTGGTATACCGGTACCTTTATCATTATATGCAAGATCTGTTGATTGGGTTTCGTTTTACATATTCCGCTGCATGAAACCCAAGATTGGAACCCTAGAAACCGTTATGAACGCATGTTTAGGGATCTCCAAAACCCCAACAACATGAACGAACACTATCATAATCCCTAAGTAAATATCTATCTCTCGATGCAACAACTGTTCTATTTATTGAGTTATTTCAACATTATAATTACACATGTCTATGCAAATTAAAACCCTAAGTTCATTCAATCAAGTGACCAACAAGATCAAATGCATTAAGAACAACTCAATAAACCGAAGAATAAGTAAATCCATACTGGAATTGAAAACCCAAGATCCCTACATTGCAAATCCCTAACTTACAGCTATGGAACTATGCTCTAAACATCGAGATGGCAGGGGTCATATCAATAATACAAAACATCGTAAAATACAAGAAAGGAAGAATGCTTAGTCGATTTTCTGGTTTCTAATCTCCATCTTCTACTTTGATCTCTTGTCTCTTGATAATCGTCCATTTCTGTGTGTTCTAGATTATGTTCTCTGATAAAAGGTTTGAATAATTTTTTACCTAGAGGCTTTATCTTTTTATTTCTCGTCCATCTTGGGTAAAATAGAAAGTATTTCCAAATATGAGAGTCGAACCGATCTTTTCCACTCTCTGAACAATTTTATAATTCTGTGGCTCTGAACTGGTTTCAGCCAAGTCCAAACCGATCGTTTCATGTCTCTGAATAGTTTTTATGGGCTTCAAAAATTCTCTCATAACTCCGTGCTCTGATATCGGATTTAAGTGATCTTGGTGTCTATGCGTAGATGATACGTGTGTACCGAGTCTAGAATTTATAACTCGATCCACAACTCACCGCAAAGATATGGATCGTTGTAACACGAGGTCGAACTCAAGGACCGGTAGCTAAGTCTAAACCCTAATCGAAACCAAATCAAAGCAAACAAGTGGAAGCGATGGTAGAAATATATGGAATTAATGATAACTAAAATTAGAAAGCAAATAAAAATGAGTAAACTAGCAAGCAACGATGACTACGGGTGTCGGGATCGTATTCGCGTGTATGGGTATTTACTAAGCATGCGAGAATAACGACATCGTACTTGTATTCGGGAATCATCAAGTAACAAGAATAGAGAATTCACCTCCCGATCTACTGATACGTGTGTACCGACTCTAGAATTATAACCCGATTCAGAACTCACCGCAAGGATACGGATCGTCGTAACACGGGGTCGAACGCAAGGACCGGTAGCTAAATCTAAATCCTAATCGAAACTAAATCAAAGCAAGCAAGTGGAAGAGATGGTGGAAATATGTAGAAAGAATAGAAAATAAGGAAATAAAGCAATAAAAAACGCGTAAACTAGCAAGCAAGGATGACCGTCAGTGTCGGGACCGTATTCGCGTGTATGGGTATATGCTAAGCATGCGAGAATCACGATATTGAATTTGTATTCGGGAATCGTCAAGTAACGAAGATAGAGAAATCACCTCCTGTCATAAACTCACTATCTAAAGTTCTCTAAATCCATATCCCTATATGATTTATCAAACTAGATGCATGAAGAACGCTATCATCAACCCTAGATTGATCAAACCATTTTTTTATGTGAATAATACGATCTATTCTATCGATTTTGATCCGAAACTAAACTCACATTCCTATGTAGTCCAGAATCTAAAACAATTGATCAAGGGGTCAGCAAACACCAATTGGCATAAAGCGCAAATCGATAAAACCAAAACAAATCCAAATCGCAACCAAGTTAGGGTTCAAACATACCCAAAACACAAACGAATTCCTAACCCACAGTCGTGGATCTACTCACAGTTCATGGAAAAACACAGAATAAAACAGGAAACAGAAACGAAAGAGGGAGAAGAAAGACTCATGTCGATAGCAATGCGATCTTCACGTTCCAACTCTCCTTCTTCTTCCCGAAATCCTGTAAACTCTTATTTCTTTCAGCAAAGCTCTCCAAAGTCTGAATGCTGCTCTTGGATGTCTGTAGCCTCCTTAAATAAACCCTAGGCGGCACTCCCAAAGTTCTATTCCCATTCAAACTCTGAAAAATTCGAATCTAGGGTTTTTCTAGGTTTTGACTCGACCGAGTCAAAACGAAAAACTCTGAACAATTTCGGCCCAATCCAGTCTTCTGACTCGGCCCATCTGACTCGAGCATTTTGACTCGGCCAATCTGACTGGGGCATTTTGACTCAGTCTCTTCGTAACAGGCTTGAATTGGGCCATTTTCAGCATGTTTACTCGGCCCACTTTCCATGATTGACTCTGGGCGAGTCAAGACGGAGAGTTTTGATGCATTTCATCACTTTAGCTCCAGATTGCTCCAGTTTTTGGTCCAAATATCATCCAAGACCTGTAATCCTATAAAAAAAACAAACCGAGTTTCGTGGCCTAACACGCCTATAATGCCAACAAATGTATGTGATCCTCATACAAATCCTATAAAACGTCATGGAAATATAGAGAGAAATAGGAGTTATCAAATCCCCACAGACTTAAACCTTTGCTCGTCCTCGAGTAAAGAACGAAGGAATAAAATCTGTAAAATGGGAAATGACGAACATCAAATAGCATCATCATGAAACTCAAAAGCGAAACCTCCATCCAATACTAGCTTTCCATAAATCGTACCCAAACCGGTCTACTATGATCTTCCTACCAAAGACTAATTACCTAGACATGGGATTTTTATTGCCACCTAGAACTCCTTAGAATCTCTACAACTCATCAAGTATGTTTTCGAACCTATCCTTATCTCAGCTTAGCCTCTTCGATCTAAGTTATACTACATACCTGGATTTTTACCTTTTTGTAAGATTTTTCTATCAAATGCTAGCATCTCGGGTTCCTAGGACATTGAAGTTGAAGGATATCAGATTTTTTCTTTTGTTTTTCCTTTTTTTTCTTTCTTTTTTTTCTTCTTTCTTTTTTTTCATTTGAATGCGATGTCCGATCCACAACTTAGACCCGAACCATCAATCGATACACTCATGTCCGCGAACGATTTTCGTTGACGAGATTTTGACAGCGGAGTGTGGAGATGCTTTATTTTTCCAAGCTATTGTTTTCACTAGATTTATCGGCCTGCAAGACTTGGAAAAGGTTCTAAACGAAACATATAACCTGGATATAGTTGTTTCAACTCTGTAGGTTCCAAATAACAACACCATCCCACAAACTGTATATAGAAAGTCTGGAGAACTATCAATTCGACACAGTTCAATCACGTTCTACAAAGTCGCTAGATCATCAGGACGTTCCTACTCTATCATCTCACAAATCTTCCAAATGATGTTTAAAACGGGTTTTCAAGGTATGCACGTGAACCTATATGAATCTAAATCTATATGTCAAATGCAATCATGCAAACCTAACAAAAAACCCATCTATATGAAAATATAAAAAAAAATGTGTGAATGCAACTAATACAAAGTGATATGCAAAAGTGAAAATTTTTTCCTAGGTCTATATGTCATGATAAAATGCACATAAATTAAATGCAATCCTAAGTAGGCTTGAATGTGTGAAGGATCTTTCCACCCCCCCATACTTGAACTATACACCGTCCACAGTGTAGACTCTCGCCCGGAAAAGTCGAATCGAAGACAACATATAAAAAGAACCGATAAGAGGGATTGAGAAACTTAGCTCTGCGAAATTCGTTCGCTCGCAACGAAATTAACTCACGTCAAACGCAAGAGCTCTCACACACTCTATGAACCGGAATCTATCCAATTGTCGTCTCTCAGAAACTGATACTCATCTCTCGTGTGTCAGTGTGAAAGCTCGTAATACAACAAACGTTATCCGAACAAAAGCATAATAATAGCAATGGATTCTGATACGCCAACGAAAGATCCAACATACAATCATGGTCTCTACTACCTATACTACAAAGAAAAATAAAAAGAAAGAAAAATTACCTAGTGTTCGGGTTGCCTCCCAAGAAGCGCTTGTTTAAAGTCATTAGTTCGACCTATCTTGCTCAAATGATGGGAGAGTCTGAGATGCGAAGATAATCGATCTTTCACCACCCTGGATGTTGAGCATTAAGCGCATCTTTTGTACCTCGTGGATGCTTGAGTCGTCTGTCCTCCTTAGGTTTCCAAACTTGTGAAGGAGGTGAATTATGTGGGCATCTAAACGATGATTTTGCTCGTTTCGATCCTCTCTTGCTCATTGCCCCTACTCCACAACCTGTAATGAGAGGTTCAAACACGGATATAGAATTATGGACGGGATGCGTACCTCTCTTCAATGCTAGTCCTGTGTCCCTATCCATGTGTGTATGTTCCTTTGTTCCAAGCCCTTGAGGTAAGGGCTTCATCTCCACCTTCGGGGCATTCTCTAAACTCCAATCCGCTTTATTCAGCGTCCCTATGCTATGTGGTGGCTCTCTGGGCTCTGGAACATCTAGGGTGGTCGTCACAAAGGGTTCGGAGATGTTCCGGGCTGGCTCGGTGTTGGTGGTGAGAAATGACACAACTTTGCTCAGAGAACTGACTCGGTCCGAGTCAGAATATAAGGAGGCCGAGTCAACACTGGTGCACATCGAGTCAGAAGCTAAAAGAGCTTCTAAAACCTCCAGAGAGTTGACTCGGTCGAGTCAGAACGCAGAAGCTCGAATTTTTCATCAGTTTCGTCCTCTAATGCCTGTGTAAGCTCCCGAATATCCTCCCAATTGTTCTATATACTCTCATTCAATGCCAGGAGGGATATTTCAAGTGGATCAACGTCTCGGAACTGATCGAAGACTTCCTGAATCAAAATCTTGTGCACATCGACGTAGCACGCTGAGTCGGTGGTGGATGGCTGTTTCATGTTGTGATCTAAGGTGAACTCAACAGTTCCGTCACCTATCTTCATCGTAAGACGACCGGCACGAACATGAACCACTGCTTCAGCCGTGTTTAAGAACGGTCGACCTAATATAATCGGTATCTTCGAGTCCTCGTCCATGTCTAAAACAACAAAATCAACGGGAACATAGTAATCCCCGACTTTCAATGGGACGTCCTCGAGAATACCTGCAGGATACTTGACGGATCTATCCGCAAGCTGTAGTGCCATCCTCGTCGGCTTGAGATCTCCAATGTTGAGCTTCTTATAGATAGACAATGGAAGCAAACTCACACTGGCACCAAGATCGCACAATGCACGGTCAATCTCAATGTTTCCGATTTTGCAGGGAATCGAAAAACTACTTGGATCAGATCTCTTCCGTGGCAACTCATGCCGTAGAATCGCAGCGCTCACCTCTGTGCTCAAGGCTATTGTCTCCTTCCCAATGACACTCTTCTTAGTCAAAATATCTCTCAAAAATTTCGCATAAGAGGGGATCTGAAGCATCGCTATTGGTTTAGTGCTCTATGATGTACTGCTATGCGAGCTTTATTTAGATACATTTGATGTATTGACACTTTCTATGGTTTATGGATGAGTGAGTGTTTTATTCATTACATGTTTTGCATACTTGATATGTCATGATATCCATGTATTGTTATGAACAATACTAAACTCCCTAGTCGTATGTCATTGTGGGAATAATGATGTAACAAGACTAGTATGATGTGTGATTCATGATCATAGAGATGATCATAGGTATTGGATACGATCACAATCATAGGTATTCGTTGGAGAATGGAATACTGGATTGACCCGCATGAGATTGTCACATGGACTTGCGTCATGACTTGAATCTCATATGACGGTTCCATGATTGGATCCTAAGACCTGAGATATCTATGGAGTCCAACATGAGGAGTTGCGTACTTTGAATACGTCAAACGTGTTGCGTAACAGGAGGACTATAAAGGCGTGTATCAGGTATGACACGAATCATGTGTTGGATTGTAGATAGTCAAGATGGGATTTGTACCTCTCGTAAAAGAGAGAGATATCGCTGGGCCCCTCGTGTGAGCGAGACTGTAGAAATGTGTGGTCGCACTATAGACGAACGTCGTCTATTTCGTACAGTCGAACTCAGTGAACGAGAAAGCAGTCGAATCAGATAAGGTGGCTTGTCCATTCCTTATGTTCGACTTATGATATCGTGATACAAAAGAATCATCACTAGCGTTCGTAAGATCACAAACAAACTCTATTCGAGATAGGTAGTCATAGTGTCTTGCTAGAGACCGCTTATGACTTGTATATCGGAAATAGAGATTTCGGATTATGCTGCTATATCGAATGAGCCTACATGGTTATACACGCAGGGAAGGATAAAACGCACGAGAAAACGACAAAAAAACCGAGATGAAGGGTTCAGACCGGATGGACCAGAAGAGCCAGACCCGACGGTCCGTCAGGGCCAGACCCGACGGTCCCCCGAAGGGAGACCCTCCGTTCTGGCTTGTCTGGGACGGCAGACCATCCGTTCTGGCTTGCTGGAACGGATGATGCACGTGCATTTATGAACCGTCCGTTATGGCTTTCGGATTTTTCAAAAATTAAACCAAAATTAGGGTTAAATCACTTAATAAGTAGGAGATTAAAACCCTAATACAGGAGAGCCGACTTTGGTGAACTTCTACAGACTTTGGTGAGATCTAAAAGGTTCTAAGACGTGATCTAAGTCTAGTTTTCTCGAAGCAACATACCGAATACACTACAAAAAAACATCGTTTTTGCAACGAAATTTGCAACGAAATTATTTTCATTGCAAACTTTGCAACGCTTTCGCAACGTTTTGCAACGAAGAAAGTTTGCAACGAAATAACACGTTTTTGCAACGCGTAGCAATGCAATTTATTCGTTGCAAAGTAGCAACGAAAATTGCGTTGCAAGTTGCAATGATTAGCAACGTTATTTGACGGGCGAAAATGTTGCAACGCTTTTGCAACGCAACGACAACGAGTAGCAACGCTTTTACAACGCATGAATTTCGTTGCTACTAGCAACGAAAATTTCGTTGCAACGAGTAACGTTTTGCAACGCATTTGTCACGAAGCCAAATTCCGTTGCTAGGTAGCAACGCAACAATTTCGTTGCTAATGATGTTAGCAACGCAAATGATGTTGTGTCAGAATTGCGCTTTTTGGTAGCAACGAAAGTGCGTTGTAAATCTGTTTCGCAACGCAATTTCGTTGCTAACCGATAAATGTTGCAACGCAATTGCATTGTAAAACGGTGAAGTCTATTAACCTGTAGTAGCAACGAAATTGCGTTGCGACCTCCATGCAGAATCGGTCTACATGCAGGCGACAAGTAGCAACGATTCGTATCCTTTCGCAACGAAATTTCGTTGCTAAATCAACTAGCAACAAAATTTCGTTGCTACTGTACGATTTGACCGTCGCAGTAATATGAAACCTTGCAACTATTTGAATCACTTTAGCAACAAAATTTCATTGCTAATTGATTTAGCAACGAAATTTCGTTTCAAAGTAGCAACGCAATTTCGTTGATAAGGACTTTAGCAATGAAATTTCGTTGCTAAACTGCGTGAAATCCGATAGTCTCTGGCGAATTCACTGCACGCATTTACTACTCCGCGTTTGCAACCCAATTTCGTTGCTAAAGTCCTTAGCAACGCAATTTCGTTGCTACTTTGAAACGAAATTTCGTTGCAACGTTCCGCTATATAAAGGAACGAATTTCGTTTCTAATCTCCACAATTCCAACAACAAATTCACTTTCTCTCTCTAAACACTTCTTCCAACACCCTAATCCCTCTCTCTACCTCTATTTCCAAAAAGTTCGGTAAAATTTATATATTTTCGATAACGCAATTATATTTTCGTGTATAATTTATATAAATTTTAATAATTGTTTTATTTTGCAGGAAAATGGATAGGAGATTTGCTGCACGTAGCTACGGACGCGGTAGCGGATCGACTCTGCCACAACAAACTCCCGAAGCTTCACAGCGGGTGCAGTACTCCGACATCACGTCCAATCCGCAGAGGACGCGATTGCGTAAACTCCATCCTAACAAAGAGGATGGAGCATTGTGGTAAAATTTAATTA
>NW_010966711.1:0-791 GCF_000463585.1 Tarenaya hassleriana
TTTTTTTTTTCCAGAACTTGTTCTTTCCTCTTTCTTCTCTGAGGATTCATGGATCCTTTGCCACATCCACCTTTTCCGGTTGGTGATTCTTCTCCGCCGATGTCTTCTTCTACCCCAGTCTCTGTTCAGACTGCGTCTTCTTTCGATTGTTTCGATAATCCTTATTTTTTGAGCTCTGGAGATCATGCTGGTCTTCAGCTTGTTCAGAAACGTCTCACTGGCGCTGGTGATTATGGCTCCTGGCACCGGGCTGTCACCATGGCTCTCGAAGGCCGAAACAAACTCTGTTTCGTTGATGGTTCGTTACCTCGTCCTGGTGATGATGACCCCACACTTCGTTTCTGGAAGCGCAACAACGCTATCGTTGGCTCTTGGCTCATCAACTCCGTCGATGAGGATATTTCCCAAAATCTGATGTTTTATCCCACCGCTCGTGAAATGTGGCTTGATCTTGCTCATCGTTTTCAGCAATCCAATGCTCCCCGTAAGTATCGCGTTCGACAACGTCTTCGCAGTCTTCGCCAAGGTACGCTGGATATAGCCAAATACTATACTGCTCTTTCCACTATCTGGGAAGAAATGAAGACCGTCCGCGTCTATCACAGATGTACTTGTGGTCGATGCACCTGTCATGTTGATCAGCGCTGGGTTGATGAATTTGAAAGTGATTTCGTTATTGATTTCCTTTATGGATTGAATGATGAGTATGAAGGTGTCCGCAATCAAATCACTATGATGGATCCTATGCCCGATATTCAGCGGGTCTATAACTTGGTTATCCAGCAAGAACA
>NW_010966712.1:0-791 GCF_000463585.1 Tarenaya hassleriana
TGTACTGAATTGAATGCAGAACAGAGGGGTCCTTACTCAAACGAACTATTATACAAGGTTATCCTCGTATAGTCTATAGCTCATATGGTTTGTTCCAGGAATATTTGGAATCCTAACAATGCATCATATGACAAGTAGAGTCAGAGTCACTACACTGACGTGGATGGCTTAGCGTCCTTAGTGACCTAGTATATATAGGGTCGAACTTCGGGCTTAACTACATAGGCCCGAAAAAAATGGGCCAGTCCGAGTCCGAGCCCAAAACCTTTGTATTGGGTCGGGCCAGACCGGCCCGATTGACACCCCTTCTTTAAATGTCACTAAATACTTGATGGAGCCACTGTGACACCCGAAACCCGTGTCCCGCGAAAACCACGAGTTGTGCCACATAGACAACAATAAAATAAATACAATTATCGAAAATACGCGGGATTTAAAAATTCTCAATTTATATACATATGCAGCGGAGACAAATGCAAATACGGTAGTGTAACTATCGGAAAATACAAAACTCATAAATCGACACTACCAATCTTTTTGGAACAGAAATCTGCGTAACTCCAACCTAAATCTTCTCGGTCTTCCTCCTCACACTCTTGGCGCCGCTGTGTCCATCCAACACTTCTCTTTGCGCTATCTCGAGCTGAAACGTTGCATAACAACGTCCTAAGCTACATGTTTAGTGAGTAATTCGGGTTAAACCCGAAGATCATACTCAAATGGCAAATGACCAAACACAATCAATATTATACATACACTAGATATAAGTGTATACATATATACACACTTCA
>NW_010966713.1:0-791 GCF_000463585.1 Tarenaya hassleriana
GATTAGAAAGCTTTATCTAATATCTATGCATAGACACCATTATCGAGCAGATCTAATATATAAACAAAATGTTATGAGCATATTGAGACAACACATGGACCGAATCCCTACATATCGATAAAAATCGGTATAAATCTCTCGGTGGATAATCCGATGATCTGAAAATCGATCCAAATTACTAAGCATCGTCCGGTAGATGATTTGTAACTCAGAAGTCAACTTGAATTCTAATCATCACCAAATGATCAATAATTTGAGCCAAATAACCATCCATGCCTGATAACATGTATTTTGGTGACATTTTCGTATAGGATGTCTAGTGTATTTTACTCGGTTTTGCATATTTATAGGCATTCTAGATTACATTTGGTCTCGATATTGCTTGGTTGCTTTATATAGTGTCAAAACAGGTATTCATGCATAAAAGAGAGCAAAAGGAGTGGAAAACTGGACTACGGAACATCACAGACGAAACGGGAACATTTAGAGTTGTTCCGGGGAAAAACACGAATCCTAAAAAGTCAGATCTTACAAGTCTAATAACTTCCACTCTACAAGTCCAAATTGTGCGTTCTCTACATCATTGGAAAGCTCTCTTCAATATCTACACATAGATACCAAGATCGCACAAATCCGACATTGGAGCAGAAAGTTATGAGAAAATCTGTCAAGCATGTCCGAGTTGAAGAATCGACACGGACTGTATTGAATTCGACACGGCCGTGTTGTTTCCGTGCTGAAAAAAGTGAAGTTTTGCTCAGAGAATTGACACGGACCGTGTTGTCATTCGA
>NW_010966714.1:0-3608 GCF_000463585.1 Tarenaya hassleriana
ATACCTGTGAAGAATACAAAAGTCCATAATCAAATTCGTATGGAAAAAATACTAATCGGTTTTAAGAGAGAGTCGATTTGCTTATTGTCCGAATTCTGAAATTCACTTATAGCATATTCCAATACATACCTTGAGAAAACGAATCCGTAAACCCGAACTTGGACACCTGATAAGAGGAGAGAAAAACACTTTAAAAGTGTAAAGAAGTTGCCTAAAAAAAACTGGGTTAGGTAATGAGTGAGTGGTAGTTTTTTTCTCCATATAATCTAAGCAATAAACGATTAATGGCTTTCGAATGTCATGGCTAAAATTTTTCCACTATAAATTTCACCTAAATGATGGGGTGTCTTCACCAAATCTTTTTAAACTAAATTATTTATATATATAGATATAATGAGATAAAATTATAAAAAATATTAGTTAACTTAATAATGATATTATTTATATCATGTATGTTTTTATATTTTTATAAAATAAATAATCTAGAAAACAATTTTTTTTTAAAACTATTATATAAATACAAACCACAAACCACAACACCAGGAAACCATTTCCTCCATGGCCGAGATGCACTACCTTGACGTATTATATAAATAATCATTTATAAAATAAAGAAAAATTTAATAAATCAATTTATACATAGACGCATGCATATATACATATAAACATACATGATTTATGTTAATGTAATATTTTTTTCTTTTGTTGTACATGTATAATCATATATATATATATACACATAATATATGGTATATTTATTAGGTAAAAAAGCAAATTTTCTATTTTTAAAATTCTTACATAACAAAGATAATGGGAGATGAGAATATCTATCCACGTGGCATCTTTCAATCTGCTTGCATATCGGGATGGGCCATCTCCATTCCCAAGTCTTATGTGGCATCATTAAGTTTTCTTTCTCTTTGAAGCAATAAAAATGGTGGTCGTTGCTTCTTCTCTTACAGTATCATCGTCTTTCATGGAACTCGGAACTCAAATCCATTACTCGAAGCAATGGATCATTCTGTACAAGTGCGATTCACGTAGTAGGAAAAGATTGAGAATTTTTGTCATCAAATTGGTCTCAGCATCGAATGCGGAGCTCCGTACCACACTCGACGATCTCGTTTTTTCTATCCTTTTTAAGATTGGTATTTTGTCTAACGATCTCGTTCCGAATATATTCTCTCTTTAACACATAATTATAGCAATCTCAAACCCTGAAAAGTGTAGTAAGAAATTCCATCAAAGTTTCGAAGCGAAACAATTTACATCACACAAATAACAAATGGAAATTCAATTAATACTCACACTACAAGAAAAACTGTATTTACCGACGGAAGTTGCGACGGAATTTCCGTCGCTGTAAATATATGCGACGGACAACGACGGATTTGGGACGGATTTGCATCAGTCGTAACCCGTCGCGCAGTCTGTTGACAATTTCGACAACGACCGATGGAACTTTCCGTCGGTAATTTTGTCAGACGGATTGCGACAGATATTTGCGACCGAACTTTCGTCGGAAAAGTTTGCGATGAATTGGGACGGATATATTGCATCGCAAATAATTAGCGACGGATGGTGACGGTCATTTCCGTCGGTAATGCGACGGATTCGGTGCGTCGCAGGTAGTTAAACACATGTTATTCATTTTGACCTAATTCTGTCGCATTCCGTTGTTAGTCCGTCGCTATATGTGCATTCCGTCGCTTTCCATCGGTTTTCCGTCGCACGTTCCAACTCTATTTAACAACCGCGGCATGTATTCTCCATGGCAAAGAGAAAAAAAATATAAAGTTTTAAAAAAAATGTCGTTTTATTCTCGACAATGGATGTATGAAAGAATTGATTCTATTACGAATCAAATCTCAAAGCAATATGAAGAAGGGTTGCAAAATTTTATGTCGTATGCCACGTCAAATCAGTCGTATTTGGAGAGCGAAAAGCTGCCTTGTCCGTCTCTAAAGTGCCAGAATAAAAAATGGCGGAGTTTGAATGAAGTGTGGAATCACTTATATCGTAAAGGTTTCATGCCGAATTATTTTGTTTGGCTTGCACATGGAGAAACCTATGATACATCATCATCACAAGATGTACATATGGTTGGATATGAAGAAATCAATAATACGACATCAGAGATGATATTTGGAGAAGAAATAAGAAATCCATACACGGAAATGGTGAGTGATGCATTTTCCAACATCGTTCCATCGCCCCACATGGAGGAGGAACCCAACGTAGAAGGAAAAAGGTTTTATGGTATGCTTCATACGGCGAATACGGCGATATACGATGGATGTGTCCAAGGTCTTTCAAGGTTATCATTATCTTCACAGTTGATGAATATGAAGACAGATTATAATCTTCCAGAAAGGTGTATGGACGGTTTCACCCAGATGTTTAAACATTATCTCCCAGAAGATAACACTGCACCTGAATCTTATTATGAAACTAAGAGTTTAATGCGGACGTTGGGTTTACCGTATCAGAAGATTGATGTCTGCGAGAACAACTGTATGATTTTCTGGAAAGACGATTCAGATCTGATGCAATGTCGGTTCTGCGGCAAAGACAGATAGGCAAGTTAATTCCTTTTAAAAGAATGTTTTATAGGCCATTAACAGATCGATTAAAGCGGTTATATCAATCCGAGAAGACTGCATCACATATGCGCTGGCACGCGGAACATTGTACTCCAGAAGGAGAAATGCATCATCCATCTGATGGATTGGCTTGGAAACATTTTCAACAGGTATTTCCTGATTTCGCAAGCGAGTCTAGAAATGTATATTTAGCATTATGTACGGATGGGTTTAATCCAGTTGGAATGTCTAGTCCGAATTACTCTATGTGGCCGGTGATTCTGACACCGTACAATTTGCCTCCGGACATGTGCATGAATAGAGAGTTTTTGTTCCTGTCGATATTAGTGTCGGGGCCTAAACATCCTAGAAAAAGTCTAGATGTGTTTCTTCAACCGCTTATTGAAGAGTTGACCAATTTGTGGCTCATTGGTGTCGAGGCATATGATGTGTCGATTATGCAAAATTTCTTACTTCGTGCCGTATTGATGTGGACCATCAGTGATTTTCCAGCGTATTCAATGTTGTCTGGCTGGACAACACATGGGTGGCTAGCTTGTCCTTATTGCACGGATGAGACTGATTCATTTTGGTTGCAGAACGTGAGAAAGATGTAGTGGTTTGATTGTCATCATCGTTTTCTCCCGAACAATCATGTGTTACGGTGTAACAAGAAGAATTTTCGTAAGAATAGGGTCGTAAATGACATTGCTCCGCTTGAGCTTACAGGTGATGAAATACTATTGGAAAGACTCGAAGATTGCATGAGTTCATATGGATTAGCAAAAACAGCAGACGTTGGCGGGAATGGCTATTTGCAGATAGAAGGGTATGGTAATTTTCACAATTTGCACAAAAAAGTATATTTTGGGAATTGCCTTACTAGAGACATCATAAGTTATGACACAATCTTGATGTTATGCATATCGAAAAGTATATTTTGGGAACAGTCGTAACCCTCTACGGATCGCCGCCGTAGTCGGGGTTATAACTCCACATGGATCGCAGCCATGCCCGGGTTGTTAT
>NW_010966714.1:4685-9726 GCF_000463585.1 Tarenaya hassleriana
GCAAATCGGAGTGGAAGATAGGCAACAATGGTGTTAGGGTCGGCCATGGGAGGAGGAAAAAGAAGAAGAAGAAGAAACCCTAGCAAAAATTGCAGTCCAATCCCATATTTTCTGAAATTTTCGAATTCTGCCCAAACTTTTATTTCGTTCTAAAAGACCCTAACTGAAATAACAGATTTTTCCAGAACTTTTAATTTTATCACCTTACCCCAATTCATTCATTTTTTTTAAATTTTCGTTCGTTATAATTCCACCACCCTTAAAAGAAGAATTCGTCCCGAATTCTAGAACGACTTAATATAGTATGTACAGGTTTTTTTTTCTTACCAAAAAGGCGGGGATAACGAGCCTTCATGTCGTCTTCCAATTCCCAAGTCGCATCTCCTCCCTTGTGGTGTGTCCACGTGACCTTTACTAGAGGAATTTCTCTTCTCCGCAGTTGTTTAACCTTTCGTTCAACAATTTCGATAGGTTCTTCTTCATAAGCCCCATCTGGTTTTAACTCAAGCAGTTGATAATCAATAATGTGATCAGGGTGAGGATGGTACTTCCGAAGCATGGACACATGAAACACATCATGAACTTGTGCCAACTCGGGGGGTAAGGCAACCTTATAAGCCACTGCTCCTATCTTACTCAATACCTTGAAAGGTCCAATGAATCTGGGTTTCAGTTTTCCCGTCATTCCGAAGCGTGCTTTTCCTTTGGTTGCTTGTACTTTGAGAAATACTTCGTCATTCTCTTGAAAAGTTATGTCACGTCTATGTTTATCCGCGTAACTTTTCTGTCTATCCTGTGCTGCCTTCATCTGTTTCTGGATTACTTTAACCTTGTCTGTGGTTTCACCCACTATATCAGGACCTAACAATCGTCTTTCTCCAACTTCTGTCCAACAGAGAGGTGTCTTGCAAGGTCGTCCATATAACGCCTCAAAGGGTGACATCCCGATACTTGAATGAAAACTGTTATTGTAGGCGAATTCCACAAGTGGTAAGTGACGATCCCATTCTCCTCCCCAATCCAATACACACGCACGTAACATATCCTCTAGCGTTTGTATCGTCCTCTCTGATTGTCCATCGGTCTGGGGATGATAAGATGTACTCAATCATACCTTAGTGCCCATAGCCTCTTGTAAACTGTTCCAAAACCTCGAAGTAAATCGTGGATCTCTGTCCGACACGATACTAATGGGGATTCCATGAAGTCTTACCACTTCTTCTATGTAGACCTGTGCTAAACGAGGCATTGAGAATGCCTTTTTAATCGCGATAAAATGTGCAGACTTAGTTAAACGGTCCACAATAACCCATATTGCATCATTTCCTTTTGGTGTCCTTGGCAACCCAACTACAAAATCCATCGTCACCAAGTCCCATTTCCACTGAGGTATCGATAGTGACTGTAGTTTTCCTGCAGGTACTTGGTGCTCGGCTTTAACTAGCTGACACGTTAGACAATGAGTAACAAACTTTGCAATATCCTTTTTCATGCCATGCCAAAGAAAGTACTGCTTCAAATTCCGATACATCTTTGTAGTACCCGGATGTATAGAATATCGCGTATTATGCACCTCTTTCAATAACTCTTTCCTCAATTCTTCATCTTTAGGCACATATGCACGACCTCTCAATAGTATCAACCCATCATTTGAAGTGGAATACCCTGCCCTTGTAAAATCTTCGGGCTTTTCCATCAATTCTTTCGTTTTTTCATCTGTTTCTTGAGCCATCTTTACCTTTTCCAACCAACTATCCCATTTTATAGCACTAGTTTCCAATCCATCTCGATTCTCCTGAGCTGATATCTGCATTAAACTCAATTGAGTTGTTAGATCACTTGTCAATCTCAAAGTAGATAACTCAACTTTCTTTCTACTCAAGGCATCTGCAACCACATTAGCTTTGCCGGGATGATAGGCAATATCCACATCATAATCTGCCACTAATTCCATCCACCTGCGTTGTCTCAAATTTAGTTCCTTTTGAGAGAACACATACTTGGACTTTTATGGTCAGTGTATACTTGAACTTTTTCCCCGTACAAGTAAGATCTCCAAATCTTCAATGCAAAAATCACAGCTGCAAGTTCTAAATCGTGAGTAGGGTAGTTTTCTTCATGTTTTCGAAGTTGGCGTGATGCATACGCAATAACGCGGTCTTCTTGCATCAACACGCATCCTAACCCTTGGTGAGAGGCATCACTATACACCACAAACTGTTTTCCGGGCTTTGGTAATGCCAAAATAGGAGCTGATGTCAATCGCTTCTTCAACTCTTCAAAACTTGTCTCGCATTTTTCGTCCCATTCAAACTTCACACCCTTTCCCGTCAATCTCGTCAATGACTTAGATAGGTTGGCAAAACCCTTTACAAACTTTCTGTAATACCCAGCCAACCCGAGGAAACTTTGAATCTCTGTAGCATTAGACGGTCTCACCCAATCAACTATAGTCGACACTTTGGATGAATCTACTTTCACTCCTTCCGCAGATACCACATGCCCCAAAAATCCTACCTCTTGCATCCAAAAGTCACACTTACTCAGCTTTGCATATAACTTTTCTCTCCTTAAGCGTTCCAACACCTTCTCCAAATGTATCATATGATCCTCACGAGATTTGGAATACACAAGGATGTCATCAATGAAGATGATAACAAACTCGTCCAAATAATCTCTGAATGTTGTGTTCATCAACTCCATAAAAACTGCTGGTGCATTAGTAAGTCCAAACGGCATGACAACAAATTCAAAGTGTCCATACCTTGTTCTGAAAGCAGTTTTCTTTATATCATCATCTAGAACACGTATCTGGTGGTAACCTGATCGTAAATCAATCTTCGAAAACCAACTAGCACCTTGAAGTTGGTCCAATAGCTCATCGATTCTTGGAAGTGGGTATTTATTCTTTATTGTTACGTGATTCAATCCTCGATAATCGATGCATAATCTTATACTCCCATCTTTCTTCTTAACAAATAGTACAGGAGCACCCCAAGGAGAAGTACTAGGTCTTATAAAACCTTTTCCAATCAACTCCACCAATTGCTTCTTTAACTCAGCCATTTCTGAAGCAGCCATACGATAAGGGGCTCTAGAGATAGGTTCAACTCCCTGTTTCAACTCAATAGGAAAAGATATCTCTCTTAGAGGAGGTATTCCCTGTAGATCTTCCGGAAAGACATCAGGAAAATCATTAACAACCGGTATATCCTCTAGTCTACTTGATGTTTCCGGTCCGTTTAATTCTATTACCGCCAAATATGCCTCACTCCCTTGTTGAATTAGCCGGTTTACCCGCACTGCTGAAATAAAAGGCAAACTTGAAGTCTTTCTTGCACCCTCAAACTCTAGTACCAAGGATCCCTCTTGTTCAAAACGAACTCTACCTCTCTTACAATCAAGATGAGCTCGATGACTTGATAACCAATCCATACCCAAAATCACATCATATCCCTTGATTGGTACCACTATCAGATGAACAGGTAAGTCATGTATACCAATCAAAACCGATAACTCACGAATCATTCCTTTCGATTCCATTTCCTCTCCACCAGGTGTATGGACCAATACTCTACCACTATTAATATCAGGTGCAATCTTCATGCGATTTACGTGTGTGGGCGAAACAAAACTATGTGTCGCCCCCGTATCAAAAAGGGTATGAGTTTGTTCACCTCCAATACTCAACATACCTAAGAAGAGAAATGATATGACCAGTGAATTACACCTATAACTAATTAACCACACCTACATTCGAAATTAGTTTTAACTAGCCATATTTATCACGATTTCCTATTATATTTAAATGAAATATCAACATACCTATGATTGTTGTCGTTTCTTCTTCCTCTTGCTCTTCAGTTCCTAGAGCATAGGCCCTAGGCTTCACCGCTGGTCTCTTAGCAGCTGGTTGTTGATGAACTGGTCTTTGTTCAATCCTCTTAGGTGCTTCTCTTTTTAACTCGGGACAATCGCTCTTATAATGTCCCGCCCTTCCACAGTGGAAACAAGTAATCTGGAGCAATCTACACTCGCCAAAGTGACGTCTCCCACATTGTGAGCACATCGGGATACCGGATGTATAAGGTTGCACAACCGCCTTGCCCTTACTCCTGTCATCTTGGACTAGACGCCTATGACTGGGGTTAGTCGACCTCTTAGTAGATGCTTCGATTTCACGTTCTGTTCTCTCAGCTCGATCAGCCATATCAACTATTTCTGACATCGAGTTAATTTTCAAAAGTTCCACCTATAGATAAACAATCTCAAATTAGCAAGGTAACATTATCTCAATGAGATATATGTGGTTGTTCGAAACCTACCTTTGCCTTGAGAGATGGACGAAGTCCTCTTACGAACTTCTTTACCCTTAAGGTCTCTGTTTGCAGCATCTCACCTCCATATCTAGCCAATGAATTGAATTCCCTCTCATATTCTTTCACTGAACGATTTCCTTGTTGAAGGCTAATAAGCTTCATCGCCATCTCCTCTTGTACTCCAGGTGAGTAATATTTCTCTCGAAATGCATGGACGAACTGTCCCCAAGTGAACTGATAGTTTACCCCAAATGGTTGGGCAACTCCTTTCCACCAGTGTCTCGCCTCTCCATCCAGATGGTAGATGGATATGTGTGCCCTAAAAAGATCAGGACACTGGATAAGATCAAATATCTGAGTCATCCTATCCAACCAATCCTCTGCCACATCTGGATCAGATGTACCACCAAATCTTGGAGCTGTACGACGCTCCACTCGATCAAGGAACTGGAAAAATTCCGCATTCATCACAGGTGGTGCAGGTGCAGGAGCTGCAGCCGGTTGTACGGGAGGTGGAGGTGGTGGTACATAAGGCGGTGGGGGGGGAGGGACCGGTTGTGGAGCTGGTGCTGCTCCCTGTTGTCTCACAGTAGTGATGAGCTCCATCAGTAAATTCCTCATTTCTTGCATATGATCAGGCTGGGAAGGATTTCCACATCTCCCCTCCTCTGGGACTGGACGTCCTCGTCCACGACCAGGTGCCATCCTACGTTCACATCATG
>NW_010966714.1:9828-10386 GCF_000463585.1 Tarenaya hassleriana
GGTATTTCGGATATTGATGAATCGTCACTTGGGTTATAAAAAAAATACGATTTACTCTAAAATCAACCATCAAAATTACATGTCTACAGCGGAAGTCTAAAATAACATAAGTCTAAAATTCTAAACTCGTAAAAATAGAAAATCAAATTCTTCGTGTTTCTGGCAACTATCGAGTCCAACCAAAACAATCTGTTTCAGCTTTCACCTGTGGGAAAAAAGGAAGGGGTGAGCTAGGCGAATAGCTCAGTGAAGTCGCAAGACTATAAACCTCACCTCCGTACCCAACATAGACAATCAAATAGAAAACAAATACAAGCAAACTCATTTTTCTTCAACTTTTCTCTTATCTTTTCTTTATTCAATTATTTAAAACGAGTTCAGACTCTAGAACCATTCAGTATCCCTCAGACGTAGCTCAAAACTCTTTTATAAAACAAAACCAAAAATATCTTTGTAACCCTCTACGGATCGCCGTCGTAGTCGGGATTACTAAAACACGACCAATAGTAATAACCCTCTACGGATCGCCGCCGTAGTCGGGGTTACCACTCCACATGG
>NW_010966714.1:11363-16984 GCF_000463585.1 Tarenaya hassleriana
CGGTGGCCGGTGGTGGTGGTCGGCGGCCGGTGGCCGGCGACCGTCATACATCTCGGAATCATTTAATTTTTTTTTTTGTTTCCTATGTAAAACCAATCAAGGAATCCAAATCCGAAGTTATTTTGGCCTAAATCGGCTTAAATCGCCCTAGATCTAAGTTTTTCTCCGACGGTTCTCGGTGATTTTCCGGCGATGTTTCACCGTTTCCGGCGACGACACTACCCAGAAAAGATTCAAGTCGTCAAGTGCTTTCAAACCCTTCAAGTCTCAACCCAAACCGAGCTTCCGTTCGCCGGAAATCGGAAAAACTCCATGGCGGTAAAGGAGAAGGAAAACGATGAAGAAAAACTAAGAAAATATGGAGAAACGGACCGACGGTGATGAAGCGGTGGCCACGGGGCGGTGGTCGATGGTCGACGGCGAGCAAGGAGGCAAATCGGAGTGGAAGATAGGCAACAATGGTGTTAGGGTCGGCCATGGGAGGAGGAAAAAGAAGAAGAAGAAGAAACCCTAGCAAAAATTGCAGTCCAATCCCATATTTTCTAAAGTTTTCGAATTCCGCCCAAACTTTTATTTCGTTCTAAAAGACCCTAACTGAAATAACAGATTTTTCCAGAACTTTTAATTTTATCACCTTACCCCAATTCATTCATTTTTTTTAAATTTTCGTTCGTTATAGCATGAGTTCATATGGATTAGCAAAAACAGCAGACGTTGGCGGGAATGGCTATTTGCAGATAGAAGGGTATGGTAATTTTCACAATTGACACAAAAAAGTATATTTTGGGAATTGCCTTACTGGAGACATCATAAGTTATGACACAATCTTGATGTTATGCATATCGAAAAGAATTTTTTCGATAACATCATTAATACGATACTGAATGTTCCCGGAAGATCAAAGGACAATGTCGATTCAAGAAAGGATCTGAAATTAATTTGCTTGCGGAAAGAACTAGAGTTGACATCGGATGGAAAGGCACCCGTCCCGATATTTCGGGTTTCTGGAGAAGCTCAGAGAAACTTCTTCAAATGGTTGAAAGAAGATGTGAAATTTCCAGATGGATATTCTTCAAACATCTCTCGATGTGTCGATATTGAAGGAAATAAATTGATAGGTATGAAAAGTCATGATTGTCACGTCTTCATGCAACGCTTACTTCCTATTGCCTTTGCCGATATACTTCCACTGAATGTACACGAAGCTTTATCAGGTTTGAATTAATTAATTACTGAATCATTTTTATAAATATATCTATTATTTTTTATATTACGGTTATACATAGTTTTTTTTATTTTGATTTATCTTTTAAGAATCGGCATATTCTTCCACGAGTTATGTAGTCGGATGTTACGAGTTGAAGATGTCGAGATCTTGAAGCAAAATATCAGTTTAATCTTGTGCAATCTAGAGAAGATATTTCCACCATCCTTTTTCGATGTCATGGAACATTTACCGATCCACCTACCACGAGAAGCTGAACTAGGGGGACCAGTTCAATTCAGGTATATATTTTTGTTTAATTTTTTAATATACATGAATCAATTAATAATTCATATTTGTATTTGAAATGATTATTTTTCTGTATATTTAGATGGATGTATCCGTTCGAACGGTTCATGTACCATTTGATGAAAAAGGCGAAACAAAAGGCTTTTGTGGAAGGATCAATCGCTGAACAATATATAAATGAGGAGATATCATTCTTCACATCATACTACTTTGAAGATCATATTTTGACAAAGAACACAAGTCAGAATCGGTCATTCCAGTGCGATGATGGACCCTCTTATTCGATGCATGTAGACATACCTCAGATTTACTACAGAAAAGGGCGATGTGGTGGTAAATCGACTGATTCATATCTGTCTGACAGATATTACCATGTCATTTATACCTACGTATTATTGAATTGTGAATATATTCTACCGTTTGAGAGGTTAGTACATTACACAAATTACTGTATAGAGAGAATATACTCTCCTACGTAAAAAATAATATTTTTACTGTATGTGTCAGAGTTTATGATGATGAAGTATATAATACTTATGGTCATCAAATATCTGATGAAGAACTGAGCAGGATTAAAGAGAATGGATTTGCAACATGGTTGAAACAATATGTAAGTTATATTACGACATCTATATTTCATAATATATGTGTACGTATCATTAACCAATAAATTTTTTTTTTTGGCAGATCGAGGTGTCATCCGAAGATCATCCGTTATGGTTATACGAATTAGTGCAAGGTCCACTTCGTCGACTCAAATGTTGGCCGATTTTCTTTACCAGGGGTTATATTTTTCATACATATGAACACGGAGAACATCGTTCAACCCTCAACTACGGAGTACATGTTAAAGGCTCGAACTACTGCGCTTCCAGTGATGAACCAGATTTTTATGGTATTTTACAACAAATTATACAGCTTGAGTATCCAGGACATGTCGGCTTACAAGTAATGATGTTTAGATGTGATTGGTTTGATTCAACACATGGTCGCGGAATCCGCATAAACAAATCAGGCATTGTTGACATCTGTTATACTCGTCGATATGCAAAGTATGATCCATTTATTAGGACATCTCAAGCTGACCAGGTCTGTTTTGTATCATACCCGAAGAAGGTGAAGCGAAGAAATGATGTCGACTGGAGGGCTGTTGTGAAGATCACCCCAAGAGGCACTATATTTAACGATAAATGTTCCTACAACATTCCTCTTCAAGACGAAGATATAAGGGTTGTTGTATGACTTGATGACCCAATCGATATTGAGAGACTAACATTACCGAATGCAGAATTTGAGGAGTTAGAGGTTGGAATCGATGATAATGCCGACAACACCGAAGATTCGAATGAAGAAACGACCGGCACTTCAGAACATGGATCGTTTGAATAATATTTGTATTTTACATTTTTTATTTTTTTTTAATAACAACAAAATACCGACGGAATGTGACGAAAATTTCCGTCGCTATTGGTCTGAGATTCTGACAAATACCGACGGAATTGTCCGTCGCACTTTGCAGAAACGTCAGATCATGCAGAGTTTTTCGGGAAACGCACTATTACGACGAAATGTCCGTCGCTATTGGTCTGAGATTCCGACAAATACCGATTGTCCGTCGCAAGTTGCAGAAACGTCAGATCATGTAGAGTTTTTCGGGAAACGCACTATTACGACGGAATGTCCGTCGCTAAAACTGACGTGTCACCGACGCGTTTAAGGATTCCGACTCAAAGCGACGGGAGTATCCGTCGCTGAGTTAATTTGCTTTATGGTACGACAGAAATTCCGTCGCGACTGGTGATGTGGCATCGACGTGTTTAATGATTCCGACCCATTTCCGACGGATAATTCCATCGCAGAATTAAATAAACAGGCAGAACTCAATCTTTCCCTCAGAATCGCAAAGTTTTCCTTTCTCCGCTCCGGCCAATCTCTCTCACTGCTCTCATCGTCGTGTTCGTCGCCGCTTGACAAATCGTCGTTCCCGTCATCTGTGCGCCTCTCCCAAACAGAATTGTCCGGCGTAAGTTTTTTAGATTTCGTATGTGTTTCGATCTATTTTCGTATTTTTGCAGATTTCCTTTCGCTTAGGTTTCAGATTCTTCTATGTGTTTCGATCTGTTCGGTTTGTGTTTCAATCTGGGTTTGTTTCGTTTCGTTTCGTATGTGTTTCGTTCTGTACGTGTTTCGTTTCGTATGTGTTTCGTAGGGTTTATGATTTTGCTATGTTTAGGGTTTCGTAGGGTTTCGGTTAGGGTTTCGTAGGGTTTATGATTCTGCTATGTTTAGGGTTTCGGCTAGGGTTTGTTGTTCTGTACGGGTTAGGGTTTCGGATCTGTTAGGGTTAGGTTTTCGGATATGTTAGGGTTAGGGTTAGGGTTAGGGTTAGGCTTAGGGTTAGGGTTAGGGTATTTGGGGTTTCGTTTGGGGTTTTGTTTAGGGTTTAGAGTTTTATTATCTATTTGGTACGATATTCTAACGAACTTTGTAGATGAGTCACGAAAGACGTGGTTCGGGTTCTCGTTTTGGTAGTCATAGCGGGAATAGTACTCGATCCCGGGGTCGTGGAGTTGGATCACCAGCGATCCAAAGTCAACGAATCCCTGATCCACTGCAGTTGGATCAACGTTTCACTGGCCAGGGTACTCTCCAGGTTTCATTTGAGGCCGGCGGTTCCGGCCATCGCTCTGTTTATGCTGGGATCTCTCTTAGAGAGATCCTGGCATCAGAGAGTCGACGACAACAACCTTGTATCAATCCTGATTCGGTTGATGGAGCGTTGTGGTAAGTATATTCTAACACCACTTTCGTTTACGATTAAAATCAACCGTTGTTCAACTTAATTAATGTTTTTGAATATCATAGGTTTGATCGGAATGATCAGTTGGTTGAGAGTATCAAAACGATCTACCGTTCTGATTATCATGGCCCATGGCGTAGCATCTCTCGGGTCCCGCAAGATGTCTTGGCACGATGGTTTGCTGCTTTTGCGGTATTGTCTTAACTTGTTCGTTTTTTGTTTAATATATCTTTTTTAGTATTAAATAACTAACACATATTGTTTAAAGCAATCTTATTACTGGGATCCTTCTGTGCATGATGTCGTCCATCGTGCGTGGAAGGATTGTCTCGGTGCGAGATTGCGAGATAGCCTTTATAGGTTGAAATTCTTGCGGAAGAAGCCGGACTGGATTAGTTTAGACGTCTGGGCGCAGCTGGAGGTAATATGGGATTCAAAGGAATCTCAAGAGAAGAGTCGGATCGCGTCGACGAATCGAAAGGCGAGGTCTGCTTCCGACCGTGCCCTAGGAACTCACACTACGGGGAGAAGATCGTTTGCTAAAGTTGCTCTCAATATTGTAAGTATTTTGTGAGAATTGATTTAATTTTTTTTAATTTTACTAATATTTTTGTATAACATTTTTAGGCCGAGAAAGAAGGCGTTCATCCGTCTGCTCTGCGTGTCTTACAAGACACGCATCGTTGATCGGATGGGACGTACGTAGATCATCGTGCCCAAGAAATTGAAGAAGCCATTCAATCGAAGATTACCGATCGAATGACGATGGACAAGAGCAGCGGTTCAACGCAATTGACTTCACAGGAAATCAACAGCTTGTATCTCGAGGTAATTTTTGTATTTAAAATAATATAATATGTTAGAGTTTAAATATTATTTACATATTGTTTTGAAGGCGTTCCTCCCGATGCGAAAGGTCGGATTTACGGGATTGGTGCGTTGGCGAGTCAGCTCGGGGGTGGTGACGCATCTTCGTCGTCTGTGGTACGTCATATATCTCTGACGCGTGAAGTCGAGGAGCTGAAGAGAAAACACGAGGAGACTTCTGCGGAACTTGTAGCTGCTCGGGAGAAGATTGCTCAGTTTGATGCAGCTCAGGCGAAGATCGCTCGGTTAGAGGAGATGATGCAACGTTTTATGCCTCCGACCGATTCCGCCGGTTCGTCTGCTCTGAGTTCCGCCGTCAATCCCGGTCCATCGGTTCATCAAGACGAGCAACATCCCCAAAATCTCGATGATTTTCCGGACAATTTATTTCGTTAGATTTCAATTTTGTAATATATAAAACAATTTCGGTTTTTTATAATA
>NW_010966714.1:35016-38161 GCF_000463585.1 Tarenaya hassleriana
TGTGGCCTCGACTCTCTGATGCCAGGATCTCTCTAAGAGAGATCCCAGCATAAACAGAGCGATGGCCGGAACCGCCGGCCTCAAATGAAACCTGGAGAGTACCCTGGCCAGTGAAACGTTGATCCAACTGCAGTGGATCAGGGATTCGTTGACTTTGGATCGTTGGTGATCCAACACCACACCCCGGGATCGAGTATTGTTCCCGCTATGACTACCAGAACGAGAACCCGAACCACGTCTTTCGTGACTCATCTACAAAGTTCGTTAGAATATTGTATCAAATAGGTAATAAAACTCTAAACCCCAAACGAAACCCCAAACAAAACCCCAAATACTAACCCTAACCCTAACCCTAACCCTAACCCTAACCCTAACCCTAACCCTAACCCTAACCCTAACCCTAACCCCTAACCCTAACCCTAAACCTAACAGATCCGAAAACCTAACCCTAACAGATCCGAAAACCTAACCCTAACAGAACAACAAACCCTAGCCGAAACCCTAAACATAGCAGAATCATAAACCCTAACCGAAACCCTAAATATAGAAGAATCCGAAATCTTAAGTGAAACCCTACGAAAGGAAATCTAACAAACCGTATAGAACTTGAACGAAACGAAACGAAACAAACCGAACCAATCCTGAATCGAAACCCTACGAAAGGAAACAATACTTGAACCCTCTCGAAACCCAAACCTAATCGAAACCCCACAATAACCCTGAGATAGATCGAAATCTAGCAAAAAACAAAACAAACAAACTACGAAATCTGCAAAAATACGAAAACAGATCGAAACACATACGAAATCTAAAAAACTTACGCCGGAAATACGTTTGGGAGAGGCGCACAGATGACGGGAACGCCGATTTGTCGAGCGGCGACGAACACAGCGATGAGAGCGGTGAGAGAGATTAGCCGGAGCGGAGAAAGGAAAACTTTGCGATTCTGAGGGAAAGATTGAGTTCTGCCTGTGAGGTAATATGGGATTCAAAGGAATCTCAAGAGAAGAGTCGGATCGCGTCGACGAATCGAAAGGCGAGGTCTGCTTCCGACCGTGCCCTAGGAACTCACACTACGGGGAGAAGATCGTTTGCTAAAGTTGCTCTCAATATTGTAAGTATTTTGTGAGAATTGATTTAATTTTTTTTAATTTTACTAATATTTTTGTATCCGCCGTCAATCCCGGTCCATCGGTTCATCAAGACGAGCAACATCCGTAAAATCTCGATCCCCAAAATCTCGATGATTTCCCGGACAATTTCCCAGACAATTTATTTCGTTAGATTTCAATTTTGTAATATATAAAACAATTTCGGTTTTTTATAATATTATTGTATAATTATTTTTTTTAAACGAAATTTTTATTTTTTTCGAATAAAATTCCTTATGCGACGGATTATTCCGTCGCATAAGGAAAAATCCTACGAAAATCTTTCGTCGCTTTCCGTAGCTACGTAGCGACGGAAAACCCGTCGCTATACTATACCGACGGATAAATCTGTCGTTAACGACCGTCGCTAATTTGTGACTAATATCCGATCAATCCTCCCGTCCCTCTTTGCGACCAGTGTGCGATGGAAGATCCGTCGCAACATACGACGGAATTACGACGGAGATTCCGTCGGTAAAAGCGACGACTGAACAACGGAATTTTCGTCGCGTTTACCATGGAAAAACAACGGAGTTTTCGTCGATCATATCGACTACATTGCGATGGTTAGGCCGTCGCTTTTACCGGCGGAATATTCCGTCGCTAAAAATGACTGACTTACGACGGGTTTTTTCCGTCGCAATTATGCGACGGATGCACGACCGGGATATGTTTGCGACAACCATTATGGACAGAACTTATTCCGTCGATGTCCGTCGCAAACCAGGTATACTGACGAAAATTCCTCTTTAGTGCGACGGATTATTCCGTCGGAAAAGTGAGTGTTTTTTGTAGTGTCAGAAAATCGCGATGGAAGTTTTTTTCACAACACAAACACAAACCATAAAGAAACAACCAAAACCTAAAGTGTAACACCCCGAATTTCGGTAAAAGGATTAGAGAGATATAAACCGAAATTGACGACGCTTGATCAATGGAAATGAGATGATTAGGCGATAAGCCCTTAATTTTCGTTAACAAGATTAACGAGGAATAGACCACGACATGAAGCCGCTCGGGCGAATTGGTTTAACGTGAAACAACCGAGCCGAACGAAGAAGAGATCGACTATTCCAACGGAATATAATGCCCCGAGAGTTTCTCTTCTCCGCACCAAATCCTAGAGGATCGTTTAGGTGCCGGAGAAATGCTCAAGAACATAGAATCAGACCTAACCAAGTTGACCCGAAGGATTGGACCGAAACGAGCGAGAAAAACGGGCGAAAACGGTCCAGAACGTCCGGTCTGACAAGCAGACCGTCCGTTCCAGACCAAGCGGAACGTCCGTTCCGCCTTACCGGACCGTCCGTTCCGACGACGGACAGAACCGAGAAACTCCGCCGTCTTTCTCCCTGCTGAGTCACCGCTGCCACTCCGAGCTTTCACCGGCGTTTGACACCTCCTGCTTGACTCAGAGGCGGCCAATCTCTTCTACACGAGCTTCACTCTCTCCCTCTGCTCACACTCAGCCTACAGCTCGCTCTCACCCTCTCCCTCGTGTTCTTGCGAGCTCAGACTAAGAATTCTCAAATCGGAGCTCATTTCGCATGGAAATCGACGAGAAAATTCAGTAATCAACACTAGGAAACCCCAGCAACAAACCCCAGAGCTCAGAAATGACACAGGTGAGTATTTCGGATTAAATTCGAAAATGATAATCAAATTGAAAATGGAGATTTGTGTGCCTTGAGTGCGATTCATGCATGTTTGAGCTTAGATTTGAGATCCTGATGATCTCTAGGTTGTTTTGAGCTATAAGTGGTTGAGTTTGGTGCGAAAAAAAATCGGAATCCGGAATTCCTGGTTCGCCTAGACCGAACGGTCCAGGTTCAGACCGTCCGTTCTAGGGCTGCAGGGGTTTGGGGAAGAAGACGAAGGCTGGAACGTCCGTTCCAGAGGTGGACCGTCCGTTCCACCTCTACTGGACCGTCCGTTCCAGCTTAGTTCAGACCGCCGGGACCAGTCATCTTGGACCGTCCGGTCTAGCTGAGGCA
>NW_010966714.1:38673-41421 GCF_000463585.1 Tarenaya hassleriana
ATGCGAAGGAACTCAGAAAGACCTGAGCTCGGGTCCAATGAGTTTCTCCGTGGCGGACGGCCGGCGAGAGGTTGTCAGTTGTGTACTGACTTCGCTCGACATAGTCGGTGGTGGCCTGGAGTAGGCACCTGGTGCTCTGGTATCGAGAGGTGACATCGATACCAGAGGGGATGGTTGATGTGATATGTTTTATGGAGTGGGGTATTGGGTTGACATGTTTTTATTATTCCGGCGTTGGCCAAGGAGAGCGGGGGATGTGCGTTGCACATGGAGTGCCCTTACCCACGTGTGTGATGCACACGTGGAGATGATTTGACGGTACGGTTATTACTGAGAGACCCGATGGGTCGAGCTATGACTTGGGTACATATGTCCTGGACTGGTGAGACCAGATCCTTGCGGTATCCTATGTGTGCGATGCACATAGAGATGATTTGACGGTTATGTCCGATGATACATCATGCGGACTGAGTGTGTGTGATAAGTGAATTACTTGTGCGATTCAGTGAATTGTGTTTCCTGGCATGAAGTTTGTATATATGTATACACCTATATCTAGTGTATGTATAATATTGATTGTGTTTGGCCATTTGCCATTTGAGTATGATCTTCGGGTTTAACCCAAAGTCATCACTAAGCATGTAGCTTAGGACGTTGTTATGCAACGTTTCAGCTCGAGATAGCGCAAAGAGGAGCGTTGGATGGACATAGTAGCGCCAGGAGTGTGAGGAGGAAGACCGAGAAGATTTAGGTTGGAGTTACGCAGATTCCTGTTTCAAAAAGATTGGTAGTGTCGATTTATGAGTTTTGTATTTTCCGATAGTTACACTACCGTATTTGCATTTGTCTCCGCTGCATATGTATATAAATTGAGAATTTTTAAATCCCGCGTATTTTCGATAATTGTATTTATTTTATTGTTGTCCATGTGGCGCAACTCGTGGTTTTCGCGGGACACGGGTTTCGGGTGTCACAGTTCGGCTTTCCGCAGTTGTAGCAATTTCCTTTCAATTTCTTGGCTTTGGAAGTCTTCTTTTTGTTTTTGAAATTCTTCCTCTTCTTTCCCGTACTGGGTTCTGCAAGGTTAACTTTGCCTTCAATTGCCTGTTCTGCATTCAATTCAGTACAGAGGATTCACCTTTTCCAAGTCTACATGACCTAATCCATACCAGTGTCATATTGAATTTTCTTACCACTGGTATCGATGAGAACAAATTCTAGAAAGATCTTGAGAATGGATTGACTTCCAATCAATTGGAAGTTAGAAGATCTACGCGTACGGAAGTTGGAAACCTTATCAGAATCAAGAGATACTCTCATAGGCATCTAGAGTAGAATGCCAGTTTATAATAACGGCTTAGACATACTACCAACAGAAAAGAACGTTCTAAAGATATTAGGTGAATCCCAGTTCATCTGAAGAGAGTGGAGAAGAAAAACATTACCTTGTTAGGATAAGGATCCTCGATCGATGGAGTTCACTAACTTGACGTCTGATTTGATTATCTATAAGTGTGGAAAACCGAGTTTGAGATTCGAGATTGGTAATGCACAAGGCATACTGAATCTTGACAAGTAATGTAAGTTGGATAATCAGATCACAAGATCACACTTATCATGCGTTAGAAGATAAAGGCATATGAATGACTGGTGTTAAGGCCATATAAAGAATGACTTGAAAGTGTCAAGCATACTTCTTGAAAGAGGAAAATGCTTGCATTCGAAAGTGAAGGGCATCATAGGACATGATATACTTTTAACACGAGGCTAAACTAAAGGAATTTAGCCAAGGAAATGATCAATCAATAATTGAGGAAATGTCTCCAATTTAATGCTGGGACACGAATCACGACCTGCACGAAGCTAGGGCTGATCAAAATGCCACACGAACGGAGAGTAAATTCAGTACCATAGTTACTGGCCTTAAGAGTATTGGATAAGACATTTATTCTCTTCTATGGCGTTAGCCTTGATCTCTCGAGAACAGAAGTCCCTGTAGCTTCAAAATCCCATCACAAACGTTTTCAATGCATGGGAGATCGCTACAAATAGGTCCAGACAATACGCAAGTAATACCTATAAGGTCATCTGCTTTTGCATTCTTTACCATGGCGGGATTCCCCAGTAAATACCTAAGGACCTATACTGGGGAATGGAGAATAAAGATTGCTTGGAGGACGCATTCAGCTTATACCTAAGGGGAATGGAACCCCAGGGAACGAGAAGTATCAGAAACATAGGAACGGTGATGCCACAAGTATGTCATAAGACATAAGCTTAAGATTAGAACGATGGTACGGTACGAAGAAAAAGTTCTCGTGTCGTACTATTCGTTACCACGGTTGTCTCGAGGGGAAGAAAAAGAAACCTTCCAATAGAGGCAATCCTAGGAACAATGTTGGCTGCAAAATGCTGAGAAAAATGATGTCTACCAGTAAGAATTTAAGAACATAATAAGAAGCCATAAGGGCATTAGATATCATTTTACGTCAGCATGTCACTAGACCTGACTAGTCATCATGAATGACCTCTTCCTAAGGTCAACTGATGTAACATGGATCCCGAATGCAAATTGGGATTTTAATATCCAACCCCTTACACTCTGTGGTGTTCAGGTTACCAGGAAGTCAGGTGTTCATGGACTGTCTGAATGTACTCGTTATCATTCTCATCGATGACGTACGTAATGTCAGGAAGTAAGTCCTAAGGAAATATATATATATATATATATATATATATATATATAAC
>NW_010966714.1:41758-42310 GCF_000463585.1 Tarenaya hassleriana
GTTGTAATCTGGTTAGACGCGCGGTATCACATCACGGGCGACATAACAAGTAAAGGAATTTCAGGAAAATGGCATCCAACAATTAGGACGGGATGTCATAACTTAAAAAGGAATGCGCAGCGGAAGCGTAGTGGTGGAATGAGGATATTCCAACACTATGTGGGAAAATGTAAGGTGAAGCATTCAACTAACCTTACTCTGAATTTGAGGACAAATTCATTTTAAGGGGGGTGGAATTGTAACACTCCGAATTTCGGTAAAAGGATTAGAGAGATATAAACCGAAATTGACGACGCTTGATCAATGGAAATGAGATGATTAGGCGATAAGCGAGAAATGCTCAAGAACATAGAATCAAACCTAGCCAAGCCAATTCAAAGGATTGGACCGAAACGAGCGAGAAAAACGGGTGAAAACGGTCCAGAACGTCCGGTCTGACAAGCAGACCGTCCGTTCCAGACCAAGCGGAACGTCCGTTCCGCCTTACCGGACCGTCCGTTCCGACGACGGACAGAACCGAGAAACTCCGCCGTCTTTCTCCCTGCTGAGTCA
>NW_010966714.1:43648-71807 GCF_000463585.1 Tarenaya hassleriana
GTTAGAGTTTAAATATTATTTACATATTGTTTTGAAGGTCATTCCTCCCGATGCGAAAAGTCGGATTTATGGGATTGGTGCGTTGGCGAGTCAGCTCGGGGGTGGTGACGCATCTTCGTCGTCCGTGGTACGTCATATATCTCTGACGCGTGAAGTCGAGGAGCTGAAGAGAAAACACGAGGAGACTTCTGCGGAACTTGTAGCTGCTCGGGAGAAGATTGCTCAGTTTGATGTAGCTCAGGCGAAGATCGCTCGGTTAGAGGAGATGATGCAACGTTTTATGCCTCCGACCGATTCCGCCGGTTCGTCTGCTCTGAGTTCCGCCGTCAATCCCGGTCCATCGGTTCATCAAGACGAGCAACATCCGTAAAATCTCGATCCCCAAAATCTCGATGATTTCCCGGACAATTTCCCAGACAATTTATTTCGTTAGATTTCAATTTTGTAATATATAAAATAATTTCGGTTTTTTATAATATTATTGTATAATTATTTTTTTTAAACGAAATTTTTATTTTTTTCGAATAAAATTCCTTATGCGACGGATTATTCCGTCGCATAAGGAAGGAAAAATCCTACGAAAATCTTCCGCCGCTTTCCGTAGCTACGTAGCGACGGAAAACCCGTCGCTATACTATACCGACGGATAAATCTGTCATTAACGGCCGTCGCTAATTTGCGACTAATATCCGACCAATCCTCCCGTCCCTCTTTGCGACCAGTGTGCGATGGAAGATCCGTCGCAACATACGACGGAATTACGACGGAGATTCCGTCGGTAAAAGCGATGACTGAACAACGGAATTTCCGTCGCGTTTACCATGGAAAAACAACGGAGTTTTCGTCGATCATATCGACTACATTGCGATGGTTAGGCCGTCGCTTTTACCGGCGGAATATTCCGTCGCTAAAAACGACTGACTTACGACGGGTTTTTTCCGTCGCAATTATGCGACGGATGCAGACCGGGATATGTTTGCGACAACCATTAACGGACAGAACTTATTCCGTCGATGTCCGTCGCAAACCAGGTATACTGACGGAAATTCCTCTTTAGTGCGACGGATTATTCCCTCGGAAAAGTGAGTGTTTTTTGTAGTGTCAGATAATCGCGATGGAAGTTTTTTTCACAACACAAACACAAACCATAAAGAAACAACCAAACCCTACAGCCTTGCATATAAATGTACATTCTCAAATGACGGAACCTTTTTCATCATACAATCGTATTTTTCTAATACTCTTCACAAATTCAACTCAAGATATGGTATTCACAATGAGCAAAATAGCTGTTTTCCCCTGAGAATATGAATTCTTGGAAGTGGTGCACTGCAAAAAAAAAAGGACAAAAAATGTCAATTAAAAAACGAACAGAAAATGAACAAAATAAACGTAAAAGTATCAATCACAATTTGTTTTATGAATAAACAATTAACTTTTATAGTCATTTCTAGTGATTTTAAGTTTTCCTCCACTCTTTTATCATTACGTTACATTTACCTCCACTCCTTTTAATATTTAATTCATGTTTTATTGCAAGTATTATTGTGTGTATATATATATGACGATTAAAAATAAAAACAAATGCCATTACGTTACTTGAATGTATATTGCCCTCCACTCCTTTTAATATTTAATTCATGTTTTATTATAAGTATTATTGTGAGTATATATATATTTGAGTTTTTAAATGACAAATAAAAATTAAAAGAAATGCCACATAGATGATGAGGTGGATCCCATGTGTTCTCACCAAATCTCTTTAAACTTCTTTATTAATATATATAGATTTTTAGTTATAATATTTTTTTCTGTTTTTAAACTATAATAATTTATTGACAGTTTATTTTTTATATCATCACCTCAAGATTTTTATGTTATATTTGTTTTGTTATTTTTATTATAATAAAATGAAATTTCTCAATATAGAATAACATTTCTCATATAATTATATGTATTAATATTATTTATTATAATTTAAATATTTTTATGATTTTTTATTCTAAATATTATAAAGATTTTGTGATTCTTATATAAACAAAATTTTCAGTAGAATGGAATTATTTCATTATTTTTAGATTCAAGTTAAAATGACAATTGTATATAGCTATAGCTATATTATTAAAAAAATATTTTCCAATATGTAACGCTAAAGCCAAAATGAATTTTTATATAATAAAATGATTTTTTTAAACTATAATAATACGCTGACATTTTTTTGTTGTATGTGATCACCTATTTTTTTTTCAAAAAACCTATTTTCATGTATAATTTTTAGTATTCTAATAAAATAACTAATGTTGATAATAATAATTTATAAATAAATGCCACATAGATAATGATGGATGATGTGGAGAATGAGGTGTCTTCATCACAATCCTTTAAACATCTTTATTAATATATATAGATTTATGTATATTTACGCATTAGTTTAATGAATTTTTAAATGATATAGAAAAATTAAAAATAAAATACCACATAGATAATGAGGTGGAAGATGAGGTGGCTTCACCACAAACCTTTAAAAACAATTATTAATATATATAGATTTGGAAAGATGGAAGAAGTAAATAATTGAGTTAGACACTATATGATGTGATCTCAGACTGTGCTATAAATATTTCAAAGTGAGTTTTGAGACCATGGTACGACGCCGATCCGTATGTGATAATATGATAACAACCCGGGTGTGACTGCGTTTCATGTGGAGTTATAACCTCGACTACGACGGCGATCCGTAGATGGTTATGACTATTGGTTGAGTTTTGAAGCCATGGTACGGCGACGATCTGTATGTGATGGCATAACGACCCGGACATGACATCGATACATGTGGAGTGATAACCCCGACTACGGCGGTGATCCGCTGCAGATTTTGGGATTCTATTATTTGATTAAGAATAAATCGAATCTTTCTTTTTAAAACCCAAGTGACGATTCATTTGGTACGAAACCAAATTTTGGGTCGTTACAATAGATCTCCCCAAAATAAAATAATATTTATATTAATTTTTTTATATTTTATTTAAATACATGGTATTATCTTGAAATTTTATATTCGAAAAAAAAATACATCGTGTTATATCTTTCGGTTGATTTATTTACATATTTTCAATATAAAATTTTTACATCAACCTATATATGTTTTTTTTTTTGATGAAATGTGACCAAGTGGTTTCTTACATTACATTTATGGGATATTCAATGCAAAAAAAAAAAAAATGATTTGAGCAGATAAGAACACAAACATGCCCTAAAATCTGTGGTGAAAAAAAATCCACGACTTGAGGAGTTTTGATATTAGTGAATGTATAGCAAGATATGTTAACTGATAAAGAGATAAACTTTCATAACAATGGTTGGTTGAAAGAGATTTAAAAACTTTTAACTATAAAACCCAAGTAAAAAAAAAAAACACAAACGGAGGTAGATAAACAGACGTTACATGTAAAAAAGTCATTTATTTTTTTTGTTCCATTTATTTAATTTTTAAATCCTTAAAACACATGACCTCTTCTTTTATAATTGAAAAAAAATCCTAAATTCAATTTTTCTTTCTTTTAAGTCATATTATATAGAGTGTATTCTTTTACTACTACGATATTCCACTTTTCTTATCAAATTTTAGATTTCTCTACATATTTATAATTGTCAAATGAATTAATTTTTTAAGTATAATCTTTATTCTAACCTAAAATCTATCGTGTATTGTTTGATTATGTCAAATATTTAAGTCATAGATTTAAGTTGTGTCATGTGTGATTATATGGTATCTACTTTTTTGGTGTACTTATTCTATATAGTTTTGTAAGTATATATTTTTGGTGTTGGGTAATCGATTGTTGTTGTAATATTGTGTTTACGTGTTTATATGATCATTTTTTTGTATAATTTTAATATAGGTCTATAGGTAATTCAATATAAAAAAAACTAATGAAAACATCCATAAATTTTAATTGATAATTCAAATCTAAAGATATAACGTACATAATTTTTTTCAGAAATTTAATTAGATGTTAGTTGATGAAATTAAATAGTTTGGGGAAAAATGTTATTTTTATGAGGGCTAACTAAAATAAAATAAAAGTTTAGGGTAAATTTTAAAATTATGAAAACAAACGAGGATGATATGCAATTTTTTTTAGGGTTTTCGTTCTTTTCTTTTTCTTCTTTCTCTCCCTATCGTCTCCTCTCGCTATGCTCTCTCTCTCTCATTCACTCCATCTCTCTCTCAGGTACAATCTCTCTCTCTCCTCTCTCACTTTTCTCCATCTCACACCTTTCTCTCTTGATTTGTCTTCTTATCTTCGTTTGTCTTCTTATCTCCCCATTCTCTCCCATTTTCTTTTATTCTTTTTGTTCTTTTTTTTCTTTCTAATATTTCTTCTCTCTCATATAATTATTATTAATGTTTCATTTTCACCATCGTTTTCGTCGACCGATCCCATCGTCACGGCGTTTCATCGCTGGTATCTCACTCTTTCTCATTACTTTTTTATTTTATTACTATTATTATTTTTTCTTTCTTCTTTCGCTGCAATGATTTTGTCTACATTGTTTTCGGAAACTTTTCCAGTGACAAATTAAATCTTTCAATCCCATGATCCCAAATTAGAGATCTATTTTACGAAAATTGAGATGTTTAGGAATTATTGACTATTAATTAATTGTAGATGGAGAAAATCTCGAGATTGGACCCGAGCTCAAGGATTAGAGTGGATATTTATAGATTCATCGTTTTATATCGTGGTGAGGGAACTCGACAGAACTCTTCTTTCTTCTATTCGCTTAGACATGATGATAGAGAACGTAGATATCATACGGTTACGACTTTAGGATATACGCATTAAATTTCTTGTGGATTTATGATGTGTGTTGATTGATGATTGATAATTGATGAATGATGATTGATGATTGATAAATTTCTACTGAGTGATTATGGCTTATGACGTACATGTTATGTGATGACGTTTCTTAATATATATATATATATTATTAGACCGTTAGAATGAGTTAAACTTTTGATATTAATTAAATTGTGGCATGATGTTTGGAAAGATGAGAGAAGTAAAGAATTGAGTTAGGGACTAGGATGTGACCTCAGACTGTGCTAAAAATATTTTAAAAGTGAGTTTTGAGACTATGGTACGGCGGCGATCCGTATGTGATGGTATGATAACAACCCGGACATGGCAGCGATCCATGTGGAGTGATAACCAAGACTACGGCGGTGATCCGTAGAGGGTTATTGCTATTGGTTGAGTTTTGAGGCCATGATACGGCGGCGATCCGTATGTGATGGCATAACGACCCGAGCATGGCAATCCGTAGAGGGTTATTACTATTGGTTATGTTTTGGTAACCCCGACTACGGTGGCGATCCGTAGAGGGTTATAAAGATATTTTTTGTTTTGTTTTATAAAAGAGTTTTGAGCTAAGTCTGAGGGATACTGAATGGTCCTAGAGTCTGGATCATTTTAAAGAATCGAATAAAGAAAAGTTAGGAGAAGAACGTGAATCGATAGATTGAGTTTTGTTTGAGTTGAGGTTTATAGTCTTGCAATTTCACTGAGCTATTCACGTAGCTCACCCCTTTTTTTCCCACAGGTAAAAGGTGAAGCAGATTGTTTTGGTTTGACTCGATAGTTACCAGGAAACCGAAGATTTTGGGTTTTATTTTTTTTTTATTCAATTTATTCATGAAATTAGTAGTTGGACTTAAGTTATTGAATTTCATTGTTTTAGACTTCCGCTGTAGACATGAGATTTTGAGGGTTGATTTTAGAATAAATCATTTTTTTTATAACTCAAGAGACGATTCAACGAGTCTGAAATACCGGATTTTGGGTCGTTACAAAGGATAAAATTTTCAATTGATCTAAGGGTTGAAGGTAGCACTTGTATAGTTACAATTAAGAACATGTTTTGTTTTAATTTCTTTTTAGTTTTTATAACTTCCGTTTTGTTGTTCTCCGTTAGTGATTTTTTTTACTCAATTTGTAAAGTTAGGGTAAAGTTAGGGGTTTTAAATAATGAATTTTAAGTATGATATTTTAATTTTAATAAGTTGCAAAGTTTATGATTTTTTTAGGTTTGTAAATAAAAATAGTAAAAAAATAATGGGACATACACTTGTATATATACACACACGTATATATTTATATACATATATACATACACATATATACTTATATACATATATGCACATATATCTACACATATATACACATAAATATATATACGTATATACAAATACACGTACGTATATGCATACATATATACACACACATATATATAAATAAATATATACATATATATAAATAAATATATACATATATATGCATATATATATATATATGTACATATATATATATTTACGTTTATATATATAATGGTGTTTGCACGAGAGAAATGACCAGAATAAGATAAAAAAAAAAGAAGAAATATCAAAAACAATATTGCACATTGCACAATAGATTATGGAGAAAATAAATTAGTACGGTTAATTTTTGGTTGTGCTATATGAAAAAGAAGTTATATAAAAATCCAAGGGAACAGGAAAAAAATATTAAGCATTTGAATTTTTTTCCCATTTTCAAAAATCGGTAATTGAAAAGTAAAACAAAAGGTTCTCGGATATCTTCGTGTTTTGTCCGAATCCAAAACGATGTGATCGTTGATATACATATATGCACTTAAATAGGCAAAATAGCAAAACGAGCAAAAGACATAAATGACCTTATTAAAAACGACACGTGGCACAAGGAGAAGGAAAGACGGATACTTTTCCCATGTTCTCCACTTTTCCATGAATTTAATTATTTTTAAAATAAAATTCAAAAGTTTCTCTCTCTTCTCTTCATCTTTGTTTCGTCTTTCTCAACAATTCTCTCTATTCTCAATTCTCAACTTTCTGTTTATCATAAATCAAACAAAAATGAGTTCTCCATCGAACAAAAATCAAAAGAAGACTTCATCCACTGATCGTAAATCAGACGAAAATGCAGAAAAGACAAAAAAGTAGAGATAATTTTGATAGAAGACGATGATGAAGAAGGAGAAGAACAACCAAGAAAAAAACAAAAAAACAAAACAAGTCAAAAAAGAAGAAGAGGTGGAAAAGGCTAGAGAATTCACCGGGGGAGAGGTGAATCAAGAGAAACAAGTAGAACCAAATGCCAAGAAGCGACATCCTGTATTTATATGGAAACCCACCGTAGTTTCAGATAACGTGCTTTGGGTAGAGATTTTTGTCCAACCATCTACTAACAAGGCGACACTTCTGTATAATTTTATGAGGATGAATCGTCTGAATCGACTATGGAAATCAGAACTCAATTAATGAGAAAACCAAGGTTCTGGAAAGACCTTTTACAAGAGAGGATGTGGCTCAAAGATGGAGTAAGTACATTTCTTTTTCACTAGTCACACTAGTCACACTGTTGTATTAACTGGTCACACTAGTCACCTTGCTCACACAGTTAAAAATTCACATTTGTCACATTGGTCACACTGGTCACACTAGTCACACTGGTCACACAATTAAAAATTTACATTGGTCACACTGTTATATTATCCTAGACGGATTTTTTTGATGATGTTGAATTTTTTATCTATGTAAATTTTTATAGACGTTGATGGGTTGAGGAATAGGACATCTGTTACACTAAATTTATTAGTAAATTCAATATACTAATGATAATTGTTTTTCATTATTAATCTATCAAATATTTAGAAAATATTTTTTGTTTAATAACACACTGTCGAAAATCTTTGAATTTATATCCGTAACGACTATAATACTTTTTCTTACATTCAATCTGTACATTTGTGAATGGAGTTCTGCAGTGAGATCATCCCATATGGATAGTTTGACAATATTGTTGTTGAGTTTTATATTGAAATCACATGTTAATATATATAAAAGTAATAAGATAAAAATTTTTAAAATGACATTGCTTAGGAGGTAAACAAATTTTGAAAACTTATTCTTCCAATAATAAATAGAGAATAATCTTCTGAGTTGATAACGACGTTCGTAAATTTGATCATTGTATTGCGAGTAATACTCCAATAATATATGCAACATGAGAGAATATAGTAAGTATCAAATTTAATATTTTCTTTGGGGTATTTTTTTTGTAATATCACATATCTGGTAGGTCTTTTTATTATCTGCCAATGCCCATAATTCATCGTATAATCGTATACGAAATTTCTCTTTGACAATATTACAAGGAGTTACAATAATTTTTTCAACAGTAGTATATTTCGTAAAACAAATACGAAAATTATTATCCGCTAATTTGTATCTAATTTTATTTGGTAGAATCTTGAAATGTATGATAAGGAATACACCTCCTTCGTTTACTGTATGTTTTAATTTTTTCTGTATGTTGCTTAAAAATGAATGACCCATTTACCATTAAAAAAGAGTAAATAGTAATGGCTAATGAATACTCTTTACCACTATTTTTGGTTTTTATTAATGGGGTAATGAACCATCTTGTACATCCTTTTTTTTGTCACTACTCACTACCCACATTAAAAAAATATTCTTACGGTTTTTGTATTAGTTGTGAAATAAGAAAACCAAAACGCTAGTACACGGCTAAAACTCCAAAGCCATTCATAAAAAAAATGTAATTATAACACACAATAAAAATATCTAAGCACTCCAACTGTGTTTGTGTCGTGGCAATAGTTGCAAACCAATGATGTTGACGCTTTTGCTAGTTTTCTAGAATACTTACCAGAAGCAATGTAGGTCCAACCATTTTTAGTCAAAACATCAGTAATTGTAGCTTTGCATAAAAAAATCTGCATCCTAAAAAATATTAAAAAAATTATTTTATGATGAAGTTTGGATGCTGATTACAATAATCAAAATTGAACGGACATATTTTAAGTTGATTAATACATGTTACATAAGTTGTAAACAAAGCGTTTAACGTGATTTAAGGCTATTGAAACGCAACATACCTGAATTTTTTACATGGTGATAAAATCACACAATTCTGATATAGAAACACTCTCCATTTTTATAACCGTATGAACCGATTCCTCAATATTTAATGTTACATCGATGTGGTTTTTAAACGTATGGGCAAATAGTATGATATATGATCATAACATATTGATAAGCATCATATATATAATAATTTATAAGATATACATGATAAATGTTTTGCTCGCGTTGACTTCATCGTCAAAAAAAAATCTGGAAGCTGACGTGGTGTTGAGATATAATGACCCTACATAAAAAAAAATACATTTAAGAAATTTTAACTAAAAAGGAATGTACATTTTTCTTATGGTTATGGTGTTCATGTCTTCGGTTGTTTTATTAATAATAAAATATAATACCTAAAATTTGTGATTTCTATTTAACGTTAATATCAAGATGCTAGTGATTGCACGGGGATTAAAAAAAAGATTCATGCATATAAATAGATATATCCGTTGGTATGAGACATGCAATTAACAAACTTTAATAATAACAAAAAAAATCCAATTTTAAAACAACATATGGAGAAATAATTCGCACATTATGAAATATTACCTCGAACAAATTTAGGATTGATATTGGTCACCAAAATTTTGTGCGGAGATCATCTGCTTTCGTATCTCATGCAGTCACCCGAATGTCTTTGGCACTAAACAACAATTAAATAAAAAAAATAGAAATACAAAAAAATGTAAAAAAACAAATGTAACACTTATTTGAAGTATTTTTAAATATTGAAAGATACAACATTGCAAATATTTATATACATTGCCATCTGTAAGTCGATAACAACTCTTTGCTTAGTTAACGAATGTTCATTGTGAGTATCTCTGATACTTCAGATGCGACCAATGAGAGAAAAATCGAAAAGTTAGTATCTCTGATATTTCTTAGAATTAAATAGGGGAAGACCAAATAATAAAGGTGTTATATGGACTAAATATAATAAAGATGATTATTCTAAACATTACTCAACCAAGAATGTTCGCTTCATAATGTTATTCAGAGAAATAAAAAAAGATAACAAATAAAATCTAGATATATGTTACGGACTGATTAATATTCTCACATCTCAACTTTTTCTACATTTATTTATTCATTAATTTTTCTGCAACATTAAAAAGAAGTTGGACACGTGTCGTTCTCCCGGAGTGTAACATCCCGTGTATTAAAAAAAAAAGAGGAAACATGTTTCCTTATTTTCCGCACCTACTCACCTAACCCCACGCTTCACTCTCTTTTCATTTAATTCTCACGCTAGTTTTTTTTCTTTTCCCATGCGTGTTCTTCCTCTTCTCCTGCAACTTTTTTTTTTTTTTATAACAGTAAATCGATTAATCAACAAATTTAAGTTCCTTTACAGACCCGACCATTTGTCGAAAACTAGCCCCTAAGGTACGAATTCCATCAAAGAAGATGATAACAAAGATTAAATAACAAAACCAAAATTAACCCCTCAAGAATTGCCGGATCGATGTTGTCTGAAGTAGCCAAAAGTCCTCCAAGGTGTTTCCCATTGAAGGCAGCACTGTCTTCCTTGAAATGATGATGTCTCTCACCAATCTGTCTAGTTCAAATTGTATCTTCCCAATAGAACATGATTCCAGTCGAAAGATCCGATGATTCCTCTCCCTCCATATAACATAGGATGTCGCCTGTATGACAAGTTTTGACAACTCTCGCTTCGGCGAATTCGTGCCGTCATTTTGCCTCTGCAACCATAAATCACAACCAGTTAGGGATGTAGGAGGTGACGAGTATAGTACCGCAGAGAACAGTCAAATGATTATGAGATTCAGTTGCGCGTTGGCAAAGTACGCATGTGGTTTGGATTCCCAACCCCCAGCTAGAGAGTGCAACTTCTTCTTCTTCAAACTTCTGCAACTTCTTCTTCATTTTTTTTGTATAGAAATTTCCACCAATTCACTCACATATTTATCAGAAGTGAAAAACGAGATCAATAAAAGGTGGGTCATGTTCCATGTTCTCCTCTTTCTCCACGTTCTTCAATTTTTGTAAATTTCTTCATAGAACTATCGTTTTTCTTACTTAAAATCTCTTTCACTTGTTATCACGAACTAAATTGGACGAAGAAAATAACCTCATGAACAACCTGGGGTAACCCAGAAATTCTTAGGTGAGTGAATCGAGTTCAATTCGAAAATTCAGTTTTCATTGATTCTTGGTGATTTCAACATGTTTGCATTAAATTGATGTTTGATTTATATTATGGAATGAATTTTGTGAATTTTAGGTTTTAACATGTTGAATTTTGATGTGTTTTGAACTCTTTTATGAAATCACGAGATTCGTTTCGGACCGAATTAATTTTGGTCTGAACCGAACTAAGATACGAAAAATGTGAAAATAAATAAATAATAATAATAATTTCAAAATAATAGTAATATTAATAAGGGGTAATCGCCAAAAAAATCTTGTACTTTTTTCAGGTCAACGAAAAAACTCTGTACTTTTTTTGTTACCAAATAAACCCTGAACTTAATCCAATTAACTGATAAAACCCTGTATTTCTAAATTACTAACCTAAAAACCCCTGCGTCGTGATGTTGATGACTGTATAAACGGAAAAACTGATGTGTCAAAGACGAAATTACTAAAATATGTCCAGATTATTTTGCCATGTCGTCTCCATCTTCTTCTTCCCTTCGATTGGAATCCGCCGTCTCGGTCGCCGTCGATGGTTCTGCTGCCGTCAAATCTACCGAATCCGTAACAGATTCAGCAAATCTACCGAAATGGAAGCAACGTTTATGAGACACATCGAAGATGACATCAGGCACGCTTTGGAAGAAGACGAACACTGGGTAGAGATAATGTTTTTTTTTTATAATATGTGATTTGCCAAGAGTGGGGTTCGAACCTGGATGGAGCACTCTTTGCGCATACTCACTTACAAGTTGAGCCAACCACCCTTGGCGGGTAGAGATAATGTTGGGTTTAATCTTGTTGAGTTCGGTTTCTACTGTAAAGATTTGGCTGGGGAGCAGGTTGAAGACAAAGACGTTGCTTCTGCAACTCAAAACGAAGAAAGATCCAAACCCGGAGACCCGGACAACCCAAAGAAATCCGAAGCTGACCCAAATCCAGCGCTGGAGACGAAAGAAAATCAATGAGACGACGGAGAAGGAAACGACGCCTACAAGGTTTCGCTAGATGGTTGCCGGAGAGATCGCCGATGAAGAAACCAGACGGCGGCAGAAGAGACAAACACAAGAAGCGAACCGCGTCTTCACGCCGGCGCTCTACCGACAAACTCTTTGTGAACCCGATTATTTTGCAGTCACCTCGGTCGTCCTGCTCGTACCCGGTGGTTCTTACAGCAATCATGGCGGCGGCGGAGCGGCGAAGCTTGTGAGATCTGAAAATTGGTTAAGTTCTTTCATATTGAACAGAGGAGAAGAATTGATTTCTGTAAAAATAGCCCGATGGATTGTTTCCAGCCTTTTCCATTTACTTAAAAAATGCAAATAACAACCAAAGAGAATCGTGCTTGGTCCGACCTCTCTTTTTTATAAACAAACAAAAAAAATCAAAGGGAAATAGACGTCAAAGCAGAACAAAAATTCAAGCGAATAGTTGTCTTCAGGGAACATGGTTATATCATATATGTCTTCAAAGCTTGAGTCGGAGGCTTGTTTCTGGAAGAATCGGACGGGCCTCGCTGAGAGAGCACAGACGAGAGGATTTGCTGAATCTGTTGCGGATTCAGTAGATTTGACTGCAGCAGAACCATCGACGGCGGCCGAGACGGCGGATTCCAGTCGAAGGTGAAGAAGAAGATGAAGACGACAGTAATGCATCTGCTGCACACAAAATTTGAAAATTATATATTTAATTTAAAATTAAATGAATTATAATGACATGGCAAAATAATCTTAAGTGGACATATTTTAGTAATTTCGTCTTTCACACATCAGCTTTTCCGTTTATACAGTCATCAACATCACGACGCAGGGTTTTTAGGTTACTAATTTAGAAATACAGGGTTTTATCAGTTAATTGGATTAAGTTCAGGGTTTATTTGGTAACAAAAAAAGTACAGGGTTTTTTCGTTGACCTGAGAAAAGTACAGGGTTTTTTTTGGCGATTACCCCTATTAATAATAATGATAATAATACTAATACTAATAATGATAATAATAATAATAATAACAATAATAATAATAATAATAATAATAATAATAATAATAATAGTAAATCGGTCTGATGGACCGGTCTTAATAATTCGGACCAAAACTAATTGAAATGAAATGAACCCGAACACGGTCTGGATCGAACCGGAAGTAGTTAAGACAAACCAAATCTAAAAGTAAGTGCAAAACTACGGGACAACCCAAACTGGTAATCTGGGCGGACCGAAACCCAATTTAAACGGACTTAAAGTTAAAATGAATAAAATAAAAAGAATAAAATATTTCTATGGGTGTATGCAGATATAGATACTTTGTGAATGTATATATGTGTATGAAAGATGAATAACTCATAAAATGAGAAAAACAAAATTATACCATAGAATTATACATTATAAACGTATAAAGGGGTCGTATTTGTGTACGTGTACAATAAGTGAATGTGTATTAGTATGTTACTGCGAAAATAATATCGGGATAGTTTTTATGGCGTTGACAATATTTCGAAATGGGTTCGAATACTTTTCTAACGTGTGATTGTAGTTGGGTTACGTATGTGTGTGATATCCTGATGATTGCGAGATTGCATCTCATCCATGGGACATCCGGTTCGAGTCGGATGCCACCCATATGGGATATGTTTGTGATTGAGGCGATGACCTAATCGCGCCAACGTCGAACGATAGGACGGATATGGGCAACTCGATGACTTGCGTAGATAACCGATTGTAGTCGGTACTATTACATGATGAGGAAATACGATTCTTGGTAACTGTGCCAACGTTTCCGCTAGCGATGGAGCGGATTCCGAGATATGATTCTCCCGATGATGAGGCATTACACATACCTGAGATTCAGATAGATTGGGTCTTCCAAGGAGGTGGTACGGATTTACTTTGCCAGGTTTGGGCACGAACCTGACAAGTATTTTCGTGGCGGATGGTCGGCGAGAGGGAGTTGCAGCGACTAGCTCTCCCGTTATAGTCGATGGCGTCGGTTGTAGAGTACAAGATTTTTTTGGCGATTACCCCTTATTAATATTACTATTATTTTGAAATTATTATTATTATTTATTTATTTTCACATTTTTCGTATCTTAGTTCGGTTCAGACCAAAATTAATTCGGTCCGAAACGAATCTCGTGATTTCATAAAAGAGTTCAAAACACATCAAAATTCAACATGTTAAAACCTAAAATTCACAAAATTCATTCCATAATATAAATCAAACATCAATACTCTTTTATGAAATCACGAGATTCGTTTCGGACCGAATTAATTTTGGTCTGAACCGAACTAAGATACGAAAAATGTGAAAATAAATAAATAATAATAATAATTTCAAAATAATAGTAATATTAATAAGGGGTAATCGCCAAAAAAATCTTGTACTTTTTTCAGGTCAACGAAAAAACTCTGTACTTTTTTTGTTACCAAATAAACCCTGAACTTAATCCAATTAACTGATAAAACCCTGTATTTCTAAATTACTAACCTAAAAACCCCTGCGTCGTGATGTTGATGACTGTATAAACGGAAAAACTGATGTGTCAAAGACGAAATTACTAAAATATGTCCAGATTATTTTGCCATGTCGTCTCCATCTTCTTCTTCCCTTCGATTGGAATCCGCCGTCTCGGTCGCCGTCGATGGTTCTGCTGCCGTCAAATCTACCGAATCCGTAACAGATTCAGCAAATCTACCGAAATGGAAGCAACGTTTATGAGACACATCGAAGATGACATCAGGCACGCTTTGGAAGAAGACGAACACTGGGTAGAGATAATGTTTTTTTTTTATAATATGTGATTTGCCAAGAGTGGGGTTCGAACCTGGATGGAGCACTCTTTGCGCATACTCACTTACAAGTTGAGCCAACCACCCTTGGCGGGTAGAGATAATGTTGGGTTTAATCTTGTTGAGTTCGGTTTCTACTGTAAAGATTTGGCTGGGGAGCAGGTTGAAGACAAAGACGTTGCTTCTGCAACTCAAAACGAAGAAAGATCCAAACCCGGAGACCCGGACAACCCAAAGAAATCCGAAGCTGACCCAAATCCAGCGCTGGAGACGAAAGAAAATCAATGAGACGACGGAGAAGGAAACGACGCCTACAAGGTTTCGCTAGATGGTTGCCGGAGAGATCGCCGATGAAGAAACCAGACGGCGGCAGAAGAGACAAACACAAGAAGCGAACCGCGTCTTCACGCCGGCGCTCTACCGACAAACTCTTTGTGAACCCGATTATTTTGCAGTCACCTCGGTCGTCCTGCTCGTACCCGGTGGTTCTTACAGCAATCATGGCGGCGGCGGAGCGGCGAAGCTTGTGAGATCTGAAAATTGGTTAAGTTCTTTCATATTGAACAGAGGAGAAGAATTGATTTCTGTAAAAATAGCCCGATGGATTGTTTCCAGCCTTTTCCATTTACTTAAAAAATGCAAATAACAACCAAAGAGAATCGTGCTTGGTCCGACCTCTCTTTTTTATAAACAAACAAAAAAAATCAAAGGGAAATAGACGTCAAAGCAGAACAAAAATTCAAGCGAATAGTTGTCTTCAGGGAACATGGTTATATCATATATGTCTTCAAAGCTTGAGTCGGAGGCTTGTTTCTGGAAGAATCGGACGGGCCTCGCTGAGAGAGCACAGACGAGAGGATTTGCTGAATCTGTTGCGGATTCAGTAGATTTGACTGCAGCAGAACCATCGACGGCGGCCGAGACGGCGGATTCCAGTCGAAGGTGAAGAAGAAGATGAAGACGACAGTAATGCATCTGCTGCACACAAAATTTGAAAATTATATATTTAATTTAAAATTAAATGAATTATAATGACATGGCAAAATAATCTTAAGTGGACATATTTTAGTAATTTCGTCTTTCACACATCAGCTTTTCCGTTTATACAGTCATCAACATCACGACGCAGGGTTTTTAGGTTACTAATTTAGAAATACAGGGTTTTATCAGTTAATTGGATTAAGTTCAGGGTTTATTTGGTAACAAAAAAAGTACAGGGTTTTTTCGTTGACCTGAGAAAAGTACAGGGTTTTTTTTGGCGATTACCCCTATTAATAATAATGATAATAATACTAATACTAATAATGATAATAATAATAACCATAATAATAACAATAATAATTTTGAAATAATAGTATTAATAATAATAATAATAATAATACTAATAATGATAATAATAATAATAATAACAATAATAATAATAATAATAATAATAATAATAATAATAATAGTAAATCGGTCTGATGGACCGGTCTTAATAATTCGGACCAAAACTAATTGAAATGAAATGAACCCGAACACGGTCTGGATCGAACCGGAAGTAGTTAAGACAAACCAAATCTAAAAGTAAGTGCAAAACTACGGGACAACCCAAACTGGTAATCTGGGCGGACCGAAACCCAATTTAAACGGACTTAAAGTTAAAATGAATAAAATAAAAAGAATAAAATATTTCTATGGGTGTATGCAGATATAGATACTTTGTGAATGTATATATGTGTATGAAAGATGAATAACTCATAAAATGAGAAAAACAAAATTATACCATAGAATTATACATTATAAACGTATAAAGGGGTCGTATTTGTGTACGTGTACAATAAGTGAATGTGTATTAGTATGTTACTGCGAAAATAATATCGGGATAGTTTTTATGGCGTTGACAATATTTCGAAATGGGTTCGAATACTTTTCTAACGTGTGATTGTAGTTGGGTTACGTATGTGTGTGATATCCTGATGATTGCGAGATTGCATCTCATCCATGGGACATCCGGTTCGAGTCGGATGCCACCCATATGGGATATGTTTGTGATTGAGGCGATGACCTAATCGCGCCAACGTCGAACGATAGGACGGATATGGGCAACTCGATGACTTGCGTAGATAACCGATTGTAGTCGGTACTATTACATGATGAGGAAATACGATTCTTGGTAACTGTGCCAACGTTTCCGCTAGCGATGGAGCGGATTCCGAGATATGATTCTCCCGATGATGAGGCATTACACATACCTGAGATTCAGATAGATTGGGTCTTCCAAGGAGGTGGTACGGATTTACTTTGCCAGGTTTGGGCACGAACCTGACAAGTATTTTCGTGGCGGATGGTCGGCGAGAGGGAGTTGCAGCGACTAGCTCTCCCGTTATAGTCGATGGCGTCGGTTGTAGTTGACGTCTGGTGAACTCCGGTATTGAGAGGTGACATCAATGCCGGAGTGAGGTGACGTGCCTAGTATCGAGAGGTGCCATCGATACTAGGGCGATGCTAGGGTGAGGTGGTGTGTTCGGACGAAGAAAAATAATTATGCCGGATCCGGGTGATTATGGTGTAGATGAATTCACATGGGGAGTATATTACCTACACATTATGCGCGTAGAGACGATTTGACGGATTACGTCATGCGACTTATCGTACGGACTTGATTGTGATTGTGATTGATAAATCTATGTTTGCTGCTTGATATGCCCGTTGATTGATTTTATTTCTGTTAATGCGTTGAATTACCTATTTCAATGAAAATGGGATATCCGGGTTGCACCCGAATCACTCTCTAAACAATTAACTTAGGACGTTGTTATGCAACGTTTCAGGAATGAAGCACTGTTAGGAGATCGAGATGGATACGACGACTTGGACGACATGTGGAGCTGACATAATTAGATTTTGTATATTTTTGTAGAAGAAAATGATGGTAGGACTTTTCACATATTTGTATTTCGAATTTTGACTACTACCTATTGTAGGTAGATAATTTTTATATATTATATATTTCCGCTGCAAAAGTTATAAATCAATCATGATTTTAAATTTCCGCAAATTTTTAAAAATTATGTTTTTATTTTAGTCGTCCATGATGCAACTCGTATTTGCGGGATACGAGTTTCGGACGTCACATGGTGATTCAACTGTACTTTTATATATATGATGATACCTAGATTTTTAAAAATTTTCCAAATAAATCAGAAGCTCAGGTATTTTTCCAAATAAAAAAACCAACACCGCTAATAGATTTTGGATTTACTTGAGAAATTTTCAAAATTTTAGATATTTTTGTAGAATTTTTGAAAAATTCATATATTTATATAAAAGTTTTATAATTCAGATATTTAGTTGAGATTTTTGTAAAAGTTTAGATATTTAAATGCTACTTTTTTTATTAAAAAGATGGTTTTGTAGAAATATACATATATATATATATATATATGTTGAATGAAAATTAAATAGTATATTGATGTCTCCACATGGCTCATTGGAAAGTGAGAAAAGGAAGAGAAATTAGTCTCACATCAATGATGAAGAAGAAAAAAAGGAAGAAGCTCACGGTTATAAACAAAACTCTTCTCGTGCATTTCTTTTTAAAAAATAAATAAATATTTATTTGGATAAAACTTCTAAAATTTGTCATCTAGTTGCCCTTAATGGGGAAAACCAGCTTAGGTGCTAACACCTTTGCGAGTTTACTTCTTAAGCAACCGGTTGAAGTTAAATGTTGCTTCTGACTGATGTGGGTTTATTCAAAATTTGAAACTCGCAGAAGTTTCACCGAATTGGTTTGATTTTCTGCTGGTGTCTATTCGGACCAGAAATTTTCACCAAACTGGTGCGAATTTCCACTGGTGCCTATTCGGACCAGATAGTTTCCTAACTTTAAACTTTTTCAAGTAATCCTTAGAAAACTATAAATAGGGAGCCTTAATGAACGATTTCCGCATCTCGTTTTTCTGACATCTTCTCTTATATCAGAAAAAATCCTTCTCTATTTTCTTCTTCTAAGATAATTCTGAACTTTTATAGTTCGTCGGATTCTTTAAAAGTATGTGGTACTTTTGTAGAATCGTAGTCGTTGTATCTTGGGGACGAGTGCCAAAATCGTAACCACTTGATAACAGGGCATAATCGTCTTGCGGAGATTGAGTAGAACTCAAGCCAAACACTTTTCAGTTTTTATTTTCGCTAACAGTCGCAAGACGATTAGATATGGATAGTGTTTCAAGTGCTCCAAGAGGAATTGTTCGTGCACAAGGAACCATTCCAGCAGGCTCCGTTTTTGCCCAAGGAACGAATTGATAGGATCTGTTCCTATACAAGGGGTGAAACCGGCAAAGTTCACTTGTGTAGACTTTAAAAGGTGGCAGCAGAAAATGTTTTTCTGTCTAACTACCTTGAGTTTGGCTCGATTTTTCTCTGAGTATCCACCTGTGGTCTCGGATGAAGAAACTAACATTAACATAGAGCGAAAGACCGCCTATGATGCATGGATCCATGGAGATTTTCTTTGTAGAAATTATGTGTTAAACGGATTGGACGTCGCACTATATAATATATATAGTGCAATCCAATGGGCTAAGGAAGTCTGAGAGTCCTTAGACAAGAAGTATAAAACGGAGGATGCTGGCACACAAAAGGTTATCGTCGGAAAATTCTTCGACTTCAAAATGGTTGATGCCAGATCGGTGAGCAGTCAAGTGCAAGAAATACAACTCATTCTTCATGAAATCATTTCTAAGGAAATTAAGTTGAGTGAATCTTTCCAAGTGATCGCTATCATTGAGAAGTTGCCACCAATGTGGAAAGATTTCAAGAACTATCTGAAGCATAAACGCAAGGAGATGGGCCTTGAAGACTTGATCGTGAGACTTCGGATCGAGGAAGACAATTGTCGAGCTGAAGTCAAAAGCGATAAGAAGGCTGATAACACGCAATATACCATTGATTTTCATATGATTCGTCTGCCATATTTATTCGATTCTATGTCATTTGAGACGTTTCTGTGCGTGTTTAGCTTCAGTTTCGCTTTGTTATCAATATTTGTAGGTACAATGCAAATGGAGCGGAAAAAAGGGCGAAAATCGAAGAATAGAATATCAAAGAGTCAAAACGATCGTTTGAATCGGACTGAAATTATCATTTCATGCGAATCGAAACGATCGTTTCCAACACTTGAATTTCCGAAATTAATTAGAAAGTCAAAACGATCGGTTCGGGGGAGCTCAAAACGATTGTTTTGCATCGCGAAAAATTGGAAAATTTCTCAGAAACTAGAAACGACCATTTCACTTAATGTCGATACGATCGGTTTGACAATCAGAATTGGAAACATTCCGATTTCGCCCAAGACGAAAAGGAAGAAAAGGAGACAACCTCCTAGGTCGAATTTATTCAGATTTTTAGCAGAAAACATACCAAAGAGCTGAAGAAAAGGGGGAGATTATCAAGAGGCAAGAGTTTAGAGTGGAAGACGGATACACGAAGCCGGAAAATCGACTAAGCATTCTTCCTTCCTTCTATTTCACGATTGTTTGTATAATTGATATTAACCATGACTTTCGATATTTAGCAAGTAGTTCCACAGCTGTAGGTTAGGGATTTGCAATGTAGGGATTTTTGGTTTTTAATTCTAGACTATGTGATATTATTTATTTGATTCAGTTTATTGAGTTGTTCTTGATGCGTTTGATCACATTGGCCACTTGATTGAATGAACTTAGGGTTTTAATTCACATAGACATATGGAATTCTAACCTGGAAATAACTCAGTAAATAGAACAGGTATTGCATCGAGAGATGAATATTTGCCTAGGGATTATGATAGCATTTGTTCATGTATCCAGGGTTTAGATTATTGAATCGAGATATTAATAAGATAAAACCTGGATAGTGAAATTAGACTCGACAGAGTTAATTTCTATCTTAGAGCTTGAATTTTCTGAATTATATTTAAACCACAGAATCTGCATCTTTTGAGAAGATCTTTGCCATTGATTGTTTACAACCGTTTTTGTTACTTGTTTTGTTCTTAATATTCTGTTCACAACACTCATATTATTTTTCTTGGATCGTGACTTGGATTTGGATTTGATTTCTTTGTCTGCTTTTGTCTCTGTGTTCGACCCTAACTACTACACATGATCTGTACACTTGCGGTATTTGTTGAGTCTAAGATATTACCACTTGATTGAATTTATATACTTAGATTTACAACTTCAAGTTTTTGGCGCCGTTGCCGCGGACAATTTAGGCAAAAAGATTAGATTCTATCTAGTCTAGGTCTATTTGTTTTTCTTTTTTCTTAAGTATTTTCTCACATTTTCTTCGTTTGTTTGTTGTTTTTTGTCTGTGTGCAAGGGTTCTTAGTGCATGACCAGGAGTGCTGGGACATCGAACCTAGTACCTCTTGATCCTGAACTTGAGAAGACCGTTAAACACATCCGACGTCAACGAAGACAAATGGAGAATGACCGAGATCTTGCTCTTCCCGATGGTGGTGAGGGCAATGCTGACTCAACATTTGCCCAGTACAGCACGCCAAAGCACACTGAGCTTATGGATGACATACGACTACTGGCCATCGACATGACCAGTTTCGAGCTGAACCCGTCCACTATTCATATGCTAAGCAATAATGCTTTCTGGGGTAGGCTGAACGAAGATCCGAATGCATATCTATCACGCTTCAAGATGATGTGTCGCTCAATCAAGAGAGATGCTAGGGTAACAGAGGATGCTCTCTGTCTATTTGCTTTTCCTTGGACTCTCATGGATGCTGCACTGGAATGGCTATATGATCTAGCACATGACTCCATCCACATATGGGATCAGCTGAAGTTCAGTTAATGTCAAAATTCTTTCCAGTCCATCGCACTCAAGCAACTCTTTTTGGCATACACTCATTCAAGCAGAATCAGAGAGAGAGTATTTATGATGCTTGGAAAAGATACAAGGGATATCAGAAGTCTTTTCCTCACCATGGGCTCAACAAGAACTACTTAGCCAACATCCTCTTCCGAGGACTCCGAAACGATAACAAGACTCTTATCCGAGCCTCCTGCGGTGGAAGCATTCAAAACAAGTCATTCATAGAGCTAGAACAACATATTGAAATGATGGCTCAAGAAGAAAACGCTCTGAATGAATAGTCTTGCGATCTACTGAGGAAAGAAAGCGATCCCAACTTACGATTGGTTCTTGATCAGTTAGCGGCGTTGAATGTCAAGTTCGCGAGCGCGAATCTGATTTGTACTACGGATGCTCCGACACATCCACAGGAAGATCATGGCATGTACGCAGTCGAAGAGAGTACAGAGGATTTGAACTACGTGGCCAACAACAACTACATGGGCTCATATAATTCAGGTTGAAGAAATCATCCTAACCTCTCTTACAAGTCGTACAATGTCAAGAATCCTGCGCCAACCAATTTCAAAACATTCAACAATCTGAAGTAGAGGATTCCTCCTGACTTTGCTTTTCAATCCAGGGGTCCTAATCAGACATCCAACTACATAGCTCCAGGAAAATCCTACAATAATCCTACACCTCTGGGTAACCGCGATCTCGCTCAAGATAGAAATGCTCTTCTACAACAGTTTATTCAAACATAGGAGAAGACAACTCAGGAGTTCCGCGTTCAGTTCGCTAATATTGATGCTCATTTTAAGTTTATGGATAATCAGATTGCTCAGCTAGCATCAACCTCTCAAAGGCCATCTGGTGTTCTTCCACGTAAACGTGAAACTAACCCCTGTGAATATGTGAATGCTATTACTCTGAGAAGTGGTAAGTAGGTATATACTGGAAACCCATCGATGGTTGAGCAAGGCAAAAGGTCAACTACCACACCTTCAGATACTCCTGAGCCAGCTTATGTGTCTCTTCCTCCTAAACCTCCACCGATACCATTCTCATCACACCTGAGGAAGCACAATCAAGACAATCAATTTTCCAAATTCGCGGAAATACTGAAGAAATTCGAGGTAACTATGCCATTCACTGAAGCTATTTTACAGATTCTATCGTATACGAAGTTTTTGAAGGACATCCTGACTAAGAAGAGGGTCACTGAGAAAGAGACCGTTGCACTCACTGTCGAATGCAACACTTTGATCCAACATGAGCTACCGCCTAAGCGGTCTGATCTAGGTAGTTTCTCGATCCCTTGTACATTGGGTAATGTTTCCATCAATCGTGCGCTTTGTGATTTAGGAGCAAGTATCAGTCTTCTTCAACTATCCATCTTCAAGAAGCTGAATGTAGGCGAGTTCAAACCTACTAGAATGGCTCTCCAATTAGCCGATCATTCTGTTAAATACCCTGGTGGAATACTTGAGGATGTACCACTAAAAGTAGGAAACTTTTATATCCTGGTTGATTTCGTGGTTCTTGACATGGACGAAGATTCTAAGGTACCCATCATTCTTGGTCGTCCGTTCCCTAACACTGCAGATGTTGTTATCCAATAGAATCTAACAAAGTTGTATGGTCGAAGAATGGACTATTTATAGGAAAAGGATATCTCGATATGGAGCTCTACAAACTCAATATAATGATTGTACTTCGTAACCTCGATAATAAAAAAAAGAGTCCTTCCTATTTGACTGAGTGTTCTAATTTATGGCATGATAGATTAGGACATGTGAACTACAATACATTAAGAAAATTAGTAAACTTGGAACTCATTCCAAAGTTCAAAATATACTCACAAAAGTGTAAATTCTGCGTTGAAGCAAAGATGACAAAAACGCCTTTTCATTTGGTGGAAAGATCTACGAAACCTCTTAAATTAATTCACATCGATATAAGTGATTTGAAATTTGAACAGACAAGAGGTGGTAAAAAGTATTTCATCACATTCATTGATGATTATACAAGATACTGTGTAATATATCTTTTAAGAAGTAAAGACGAAGCTCTAGATTCTTTTAAAAGGTATAAGAATGAGGTTGAAAACCAACACAATACCAAAATCAAAATTATTTGAAGTGATAGAGGTGGAGAATATGTATCACCTTTCGAGGAGTTCTGTATCGAGTTTGGAATAATCTATCAAACTACGGCTCCATATTCTCCACAATCGAATGGAATTGTTGAACGTAAGAATCGTACTCTTAAAGAGATGATGAATGCAATGCTTATAAGTTCAGGACTACCTCAAAACTTGTGGGGGGAAGCAATACTTTCAGCAAATCATATTCTCAATAAGATTCCCCATAAGACAATGAATATCACTCCATATGAGTTATGGAAAGGTCGACAACCATCCTATAAATACCTCAAAGTGTGAGGATATTTGGTTAAAGTAGAAATACCTAAGCCTAAACAAGTTAGGATTGGACCTAAATTAGTCGACTGTATCTTTATTAGATATGCACAAAACAGTAGTGCTTATTGTTTTTTGGTACATAAATCTGAAATTTCTTATCTAATTGAAGGAATGACGATTGAGTCTAGAAATACAGTATTCTTTGAAGATATTTTTCCATCAAAAAGGCCGGAGGAAAGAAGTTGTAATAAAAGAACATACAAAACTGTAATTGAGTCATCTCAGCAAGATGAACCAAGAGCAGTAAGAGGACATAAGTGAAAAAAGTCTTTTGGTCCTGATTTTCTATCATATATGGTAGAAAATGAAAACTTAGCAAGAGGTGTTTTCGAGTCCAGAAGCTCCATTCTGGAAAAAAGTTGTAAATAGCGAAATTGAGTCCATCATGCATAACCATACATGCGAGTTAGTTGATCTCCTACCACGATATAACCCTCTAGGATGTAAATGGATCTTAAAAAGTAAATATAAAGTAGATGGATCAATTGACAAATACAAGGCTAGACTAGTAGCCAAAGGGTACAAACAAATCGAAGGACATGATTTCTTCGATACTTATTCTCCAGTAACTCGAATTACGTCCATAAGGGTATTAATTGCTATAGCGGTGCTATACAATTTGGAAATACATCAAATGGATGTAAAAACAACATTTTTAAATGGCGAGTTGGAAGAAGAAATTTACATGCAACAACCTGAAGGATTTGTGGTTCTTGAAAAAGAAAGAAAAGTGTGCAAACTGTTGAATGCGACGATGTGGGATTCATAAATTCAAACAAAATTTCCAAAAGAAAAGAAAATTTTTGAAGTGGGTTAAGTCGAGGCTTGTGTTATACACAATCTCGTCAAGACGAAATTGCCCCGTTATCAAGTGGTTACGGTTTATAGCAATCGTCTCCAAGATACAACGACTTACGATTCTACAAAAGCACCACCTACTTTAGAGAATCCAACGAACTACGAAAGTTCGGAACTCTAGAGAAAAAGTTTTGGATTATTTCTTTCTGAAAGGAAGAGAATACTCAGAAAAAATGGGATGCAGAAAATGATACTATGAGCGCCCTATTTATAATATTCGAGGGTTTGCTACGAAAACATGTGAAGGAAGAGGCTCCACCCTTTCAACCAGTGGTTCTATCCAAATCGTTCCAAAAGGAAACGTTTCGTCAAGAACGCATTGGTTCGAAGCCTAACCGTCCCACATCGACGCGTAACTTTAAATTTTAAATCCCACATCGAAACGTTCTTATCCGAATCGAAAAGTCCCTAGTGGAACTTTCAATTCAAAATTTAAACGTTCCGCTCGGGGAACTTTGCTCGTTTTCTCCCGAAAAGGAAGAAGTGAGACCAAACATTTTTAGCTTTAGTCAACCTTGAGCTTGAACATTGTTGACTCAAGGGGAGCTCTTTTTATAAGGAAGCTCATTCCTTCCTCTTGGCCAATACTTTAGATGTGGACAAACACACATATAAAGAAGCTTCCTTCCTTGTGCTTTGTCATTTTTCCAATGTGGGACAAATGTTCTTCTTCCATATTTTTACATTTATTTTGTATAAATTAATTTCTCATTCACCACAAATTGGTTTTAAGAAATTAATAACATTTGCCCAACTTTTCTAACAATCCCCTGCATGAATGAAAATTAATGAATGCATAAAAATTGTTTATTTCAAAGAGTTCCGATGAATTATTATTGCATCGGGATGGTAGTTTTTTGCCTAGAACCTTCCTTAGTGAAATACTGTCGGGCATACTAACCAGTTGGTGGACGTGATGCCTTGAACCCCCAGTTGTATAACATATACCAAGACAAACAGTATTCACACAATAATATTTCTAACTTTCATTTTTGTTCTCATGTTGTTGTCCGTTTCGACCATGGACCATATCTTGGATTCATACGTGTTTTTTCTTATAGGAGCGGCCATCATAACTCCTCACTTATATAGGTAATCTTACCTACCGAACTTTATGTCGAAAGTATTTTGCTATACTCTACCTTATTTAAGGTGTAGGAATCATTAAGAATTCAATATGGAATTCAACCTCACCACGATACGCAAACTTTTCTTACACTTGGATTATCGTTTTAGGAATGAGATGGAAATAAATTTCCAAGTGTTCAACTGAACTTCCATAACTTGGTTTTCCCATTGAACCTAGATCTTGGGATATCCAGTCAACAAGGTTGGGTTACCGCTGTGGTCATTCTTTAATTCGTGGATTTTAATCCCATTCCTTTCGATAACTTGTATAATTGATCTCGATTAAGGTCTTTCGTTAACGGATCTGCTAAGTTTTCCTTAGACTTAACATAATCTATGGTTATTACACCATTTGAGATCAATTGTCTGATGGTATTATGTGTACGACGTATATGTCAAGATTTACCATTGTACATACTATTTTGTGCTCTACCAATTGTTGATGTACTATCGCAATGTATCATAACAGCAGGCACAGGTTTGTTCCAACACGGAATATCTTCTAGAAAGTTACGAAGTCATTCAGCTTCTTCTCCAGCCTTATCTAAGGCTATAAACTCGGATTCCATTGTAGACTGAGCTATACACATTTGCCTAGAAGATTTCCATGAGACTGCTCCTCCACCGATGGTAAATACATAACCACTAGTAGCTTTGGAGTCATTGGTATTTGATATCTAGTTACCATCGCTGTAACCTTCTAATACAGCTGCATACCTAGAATAACATAAACCATGATTCAAGGTATACTTCAAGTATCTAAGTACCCTTATCAAAGCTTTCCAGTGATCCTCATTTGGATTACTTGTGAATCTACTCAAATAGTTCACTGCATATGCAATATCATGTCTATTACAATTAGTTAGATACATTAAACTACCAATGATCCTTGCATATTCCACTTGAGAAACTGGATCTCCTCGATTTTTACCTAGATGACAACTAATGTCAACAGGTGTTCTAGCTGGAATACAGTCAAATTGATTGAATTTCTTAAGAACAGTATCAACATAGTGAGATTGTGATAAGAAAATTCCTTCTGGTCCTTTTAAAATCTTTATCCCTAAAATAACATCAGCTTGAACCATGTCTTTCATGTCAAAATGTTTCTTCAACATTTTCTTTGTATTCATGATTATATCATGTGTAACACCCCGAATTTCGGTAAAAGGATTAGAGAGATATAAACCGAAATTGACGACGCTTGATCAATGGAAATGAGATGATTAGGCGATAAGCCCTTAATTTTCATTAAAAGGATTAACGAGGAATAGACCACGACATGAAGCCGCTCGGGCGAATTGGTTTAACGTGAACCAACCGAGCCGAACGAAGAAGAGGCAAGGAGAAGAAGATCGACTATTCCAACGGAATATAATGCCCCGAGAGTTTCTTTTCTCTGCACCAAACCCTAGAAGATCTTTTAGGTGCCGGAGAAATGCTCAAGAACATAGAATCAAACCTAACCAAGTTGACCGAAGGATTGGACCGAAACGAGCGAGAAAAACGGGCGAAAACGGTCCAGAACGTCCGGTCTGACAAGCAGACCGTCCGTTCCAGACCAAGCGGAACGTCCGTTCCGCCTTACCGGACCGTCCGTTCCGACGACGGACAGAACTGAGAAACTCCGCCGTCTTTCTCCCTGCTGAGTCACCGCTGCCACTCCGAGGTTTCACCGGCGTTTGACACCTCCTGCTTGACTCAGAGGCGGCCAATCTCTTCTACACGAGCTTCACTCTCTCCCTCTGCTCACACTCAGCCTACAGCTCGCTCTCACCCTCTCCCTCGTGTTCAGAGAACCTTTGAAATGAGCGAAGACGCCACAAACACCTGGTGGTAAAAGTGTTTGATAAGTCAAAAGAACACTACCTCAAACCTTACGAAGTTTAGAGTTAGTA
>NW_010966714.1:75487-75792 GCF_000463585.1 Tarenaya hassleriana
GCCCTTATGGCTTCCTATTATTTTCTTAAATTCTTGCTGGTAGACATCATTTTTCTCAGCATTTTGCAGCCAACATTGTTCCTAGGATTGCCTCTATTGGAAGGTTTCTTTTTCTTCCCCTCGAGACAACCGTGGTAACTCTGGTTGTTCATCATGAATGATCTCTTCCTAAGGTCAACTGATGTAACATGGATCCCGAACGCAAATTGGGATTATAATATCCAACCTCTTACACTCTGTGGTGTTCAGGTTACCAGGAAGTCAGGTGTTCATGGACTGTCTGAATGTACTCGTTATCGTTCTCA
>NW_010966714.1:76213-76548 GCF_000463585.1 Tarenaya hassleriana
TTAGACGCGCGGTATCACATCACGGGCGACATAACAAGTAAAGGAATTTCAAGAAAATGACATCCAACAATTAGGACGGGATGTCATAACTTAAAAAGGAATGCGCAGCGGAAGCGTAGTGGTGGAATGAGGATATTCCAACACTATGTGGGAAAATGTAAGGTGAAGCATTCAACTAACCTTACTCTGAATTCGAGGACGAATTCATTTTAAGGGGGGTGGAATTGTAACACCCCGAATTTCGGTAAAAGGATTAGAGAGATATAAACCGAAATTGACGACGCTTGATCAATGGAAATGAGATGATTAGGCGATAAGCCCTTAATTTTCGTTAA
>NW_010966714.1:84043-91007 GCF_000463585.1 Tarenaya hassleriana
GAGATGATGAATGCAATGCTTATAAGTTCAGGGGTACCTCAAAACTTGTGGAGGAAGCTATACTTTCAGCAAATCATATTCTTAATAAGATTCCCCATAAAACAATGAATATCACTCCATATGAGTTATGGAAAGGACGAAAACCATCCTATAAATACCTCAAGGTGTGAGGGTGTTTGGCTAAAGTAGAAATACCTAAGCCTAAACAAGTTAGGATTGGACCTAAAACTGTCGACTGTATCTTTATTGGATACGCATAAAACAGTAGTGCTTATCGCTTTTTGGTACATAAATCTCAAATTTCTGATCTAACGGAAGCAATGACGATTGAGTCCAGAAATGCAGTATTCTTTGAAGATATTTTTCCGGCAAGACGGAAAGAAATAGGTTCTAACAAAAGAACATACAAAACTGCTATTGAGACATTTGAGCAAGATGAACCAAGACGTAGTAAAAGGACAAAAGTGAAAAAGTCTTTTGGTCCTGATTTCCTATCATATATGATAGAAAATGAACCGAGAAGTTTGCAAGAGGCATTCTCAAGTCCAGAAGCTCCATTCTGGAAAGAAGGTGTAAATAGCGAAATTGAGTTTATCATGCATAACCATACTTGGGAGTTAGTTGATCTCCCACCTGGATGTAAACCTCTAGGATGTAAATGGGTGCTAAAAAGAAAATATAAAGCAGATGGATCAATTGATAAATACAAGGCTAGACTAGTAGCCAAAGGGTACAAACAGATCGAAGGACATGATTTCTTCGATACTTATTCTTCAGTAACTCAAATTACGTCCATAAGGGTATTAATTGCTATAGCAACATTATACAATTTGGAAATACATCAAATGGATGTAAAAACAGCATTTTTGAATGGCGAGTTGGAAGAAGAAATTTACATGCAACAATCTGAAGGGTTTGTGGTTCTAGGAAAAGAAAGAAAGGTGTGCAAACTAGTTAAATCCCATTACGGATTAAAACAAGCTCCTAAACAGTGGCATGCTAAATTAAAACAAGCTACTGAATTTACTCTCCGTTCGTGTGGCATTTTGATCAGCCCTAGCTTCGTGCAGGTCGTGATTCGTGTTCCAACATTAAATTGGAGACATTTCCTCGATTATTGATTGATCATCTCCTTGGCTAAATTCCTTTAGTTTAGCCTCGTGTTAAAAGTATATCATGTCCTATGATGCCCTTCACTTTCGAATGCAAACATTTTCCTTTCTGCATTCAATTCAGTACAGAGGATTCACCTTTTCCAAGTCTACATGACCTAATCCATACCAGTGTCATATTGAATTTTCTTACCAATGGTATCGATGAGAACAAATTCTAGAAAGATCTTGAGAATGGATTGACTTCCAATCAATTGGAAGTTAGAAGATCTACGCGTACAGAAGTTGGAAGCCTTATCAGAATCAAGAGATACTCTCATAGGCATCTAGAGTAGGATGCCAGTTTATAATAACGGCTTGGACATACTACCAACAGAAAAGAACGTTCTAAAGATATTAGGTGAATCCCAGTTCACCTGAAGGGAGTGGAGAAGGATAAATTACCTTTGCTAGGATAAGGATCCTCGATCGAAGGAGTTCACTAACTTGATTATTCATAAGTGTGAAAACCGAGTTTGAGATTCGAGATTGGTAATGCACAAGGCATACTGAATCTTGACAAGTAATGTAAGTTGGATAATCAGATCACAATATCACACTTATCATGCGTTAGAAGATAAAGGCATATGAATGACTGGTGTTAAGGCCATATAAAGAATGACTTGAAAGTGTCAAGCATACTTATTGAAAGAGGAAAATGTTTGCATTCGAAAGTGAAGGGCATCATAGGACATGATATACTTTTAACACGAGGCTAAACTAAAGGAATTTAGCCAAGGAGATGATCAATCAATAATCGAGGAAATGTCTCCAATTTAATGTTGGAACACGAATCACGACCTGCACGAAGCTAGGGCTGATCAAAATGCCACACGAACGGAGAGTAAATTCAGTAGCTTGTTTTAATTTAGCATGCCACTGTTTAGGAGCTTGTTTTAATCCGTAATGGGATTTAACTAGTTTGCACACCTTTCTTTCTTTTCCTAGAACCACAAACCCTTCAGATTGTTGCATGTAAATTTCTTCTTCCAACTCGCCATTCAAAAATGCTGTTTTTACATCCATTTGATGTATTTCCAAATTGTATAATGTTGCTATAGCAATTAATACCCTTATGGACGTAATTTGAGTTACTGAAGAATAAGTATCGAAGAAATCATGTCCTTCGATCTGTTTGTACCCTTTGGCTACTAGTCTAGCCTTGTATTTATCAATTGATCCATCTGCTTTATATTTTCTTTTTAGCACCCATTTACATCCTAGAGGTTTACATCCAGGTGGGAGATCAACTAACTCCCAAGTATGGTTATGCATGATAAACTCAATTTCGCTATTTACACCTTCTTTCCAGAATGGAGCTTCTGGACTTGAGAATGCCTCTTGCAAACTTCTCGGTTCATTTTCTATCATATATGATAGGAAATCAGGACCAAAAGACTTTTTCACTTTTGTCCTTTTACTACGTCTTGGTTCATCTTGCTCAAATGTCTCAATAGCAGTTTTGTATGTTCTTTTGTTAGAACCTATTTCTTTCCGTCTTGCCGGAAAAATATCTTCAAAGAATACTGCATTTCTGGACTCAATCGTCATTGCTTCCGTTAGATCAGAAATTTGAGATTTATGTACCAAAAAGCGATAAGCACTACTGTTTTATGCGTATCCAATAAAGATACAGTCGACAGTTTTAGGTCCAATCCTAACTTGTTTAGGCTTAGGTATTTCTACTTTAGCCAAACACCCTCACACCTTGAGGTATTTATAGGATGGTTTTCGTCCTTTCCATAACTCATATGGAGTGATATTCATTGTTTTATGGGGAATCTTATTAAGAATATGATTTGCTGAAAGTATAGCTTCCTCCACAAGTTTTGAGGTACCCCTGAACTTATAAGCATTGCATTCATCATCTCCTTAAGAGTACGATTCTTACGTTCAACAATTCTGTTCGATTGTGGAGAGTATGGAGCCGTTGTTTGATGGATTATTCCAGACTCGACAAAGAACTCCTCAAAAGGTGATACATATTCTCCACCTCTATCACTTCGAATCATTTTGATTCTAGCAGTGTGTTGGTTTTCAACCTCATTTTTATACCTTTTAAAAGCATCTAGAGCTTCGTCTTTACTTCTTAAAAGATATATTACACAGTACCTTGTACAATCATCAATGAATGTGATGAAATACTTTTTACCACCTCTTGTTTGTACAAACTTCAAATCACATATATCAGTGTGAATTAATTCAAGAGGCTTCGTCGATCTTTCTACCGAGTGAAAAGGCGTTTTTGTCATCTTTGTTTCAACGCAGACTTCACAGTTTTGTGAGTCCATTTTGAATTTCGGGATGAGTTCCAAGTTCACTAACTTTCTCAATGTATTGTAGTTTACATGTCCTAATCTATCATGCCATAAATTAGAACACTCAGTCAAATAGGAAGAACTCTTGTCTTTATTATCAAGATTACGAAGTACAGTCATTACATTGAGTTTATAGAGCCCCTTATCGAGGTTTCCTCTTCCTACAAATAGTCCATTTTTGGACAATACAACTTTGCTAGATTCTATAACTAGCCTAAATCTCTCCTTGTCTAGTAGGGACCCTGACACCAGGTTTTTGCGGATGTCTGGGACATGCAGAACATCAATGAGCGTTAGCTCCTTCTCGGATGTCATCTTCAACACCACTCTTCCAAGTCCAACTATCGGAGATGTCTCGTTGTTAGCCATGAACAACTTCCTTCCGTTGATGGGAATGTAAGACGAAAACATCTCTTTGTCGGCACATATGTGTCGTGTTGCACCTGTGTCAAGCCACCAAGTTTTGGAATTATCCACCATGTTAGCTTCGAAGACTACTGCGGTCAAGGATATCTCATCAAAATCCAATGGAACGGTTTGATTTGTGATAGGTGAGCCTCCTTCTTGGGATTCCGACCCCATCTCTTTGCGTTTATGCTTGAGATAGTTCTTGAAATCTTTCCACAACGGTGGCAACTTCTCAATGATAGCAGCCACTTGGAAAGATTCACTCAACTTCATTCCTTCAGAAATGATTTCGTGAAGGATCACTACAAAAAAACTGCGAAATTCCAACGGATTTTTCCAACGGATTAATCCGTTGTAATTTTTCCAACGGATTTCCCACGGTATACCGTTGGAATAATTCCAACGCATTTCTAACGGATTTCCAACGGACGTCTAACGGATTCATCCGTTAGAAATCCGTTGGAAATTTCCAACGGCATATCAACGGATATTTGAGTTGAAAATTTTCCACGTATATTCCAACGGATTTCCGTTGGAAATAACGTTTGACGAATTTCAACGGCAATCCGTTGAAATTATTCGAACGTTATGAAACGCGGTAATAATTCCGACGGATATCCGTTGGAAATAGTCGAACGTTATAACGTTCGAAATATTCCAACGGATATCCGTTGGAAAGTGTAACGGTAACGAACTTTTCAACGGATTTCCAACGGATATCCGTTGGAAAGTTTCTCTATTTAAAGCACCCGGCCATAATTCGTCCAAACCACTCTCTAAATCACTCTTATACTATTCTTTTACCAAAAATTCTCCTAAAAATGACATCTTCAACAAATCCGAATATTCGTTCGTCCCGACAGTGGATATACGAAAGAGTTGATTCGATTACAAAAGAGGTAACGCAAGAATTCATTAACGGTTTGGAACAGTTTATGAATTTTGCTTCTATGCAGCCGTTGTGTCAAGAACGTGGAAAAATGCTATGTCCATGTACAAGTTGTCGCAATTTTAAATATCGCAGTACAGAAGATGTTTGTAAACATCTATTTCGAAGGGGATTTGTCGAAGATTATTATATTTGGCGATTTCATGGAGAAGAAGTTCGGACAATCACAACGGGACAACATGTCTCGGCCGAGCAGAGGTATGATGTAGATGAAGATGTAAGAAATCCTTATGTTGAAATGGTGACAGATGCTTTTCCTGGGGCGCCATTGGCTGAGCAAAACTTATCACAAGATCAGGAGGAGCCAAACGTCGAAACAAAACGGTTTTTCGACATGTTGGATATGGCAAATCATCCTATCTATGAAGGATGTAAAGAAGGTCAGTCACGTTTATCTCTTGCTATCATGCCATAAATTAGAACACTCAGTCAAATAGGAAGAACTCTTGTCTTTATTATCAAGATTACGAAGTACAGTCATTACATTGAGTTTATAGAGCCCCTTATCGAGGTTTCCTCTTCCTACAAATAGTCCATTTTTGGACAATACAACTTTGCTAGATTCTATAACTAGCCTAAATCTCTCCTTGTCTAGTAGGGACCCTGACACCAGGTTTTTGCGGATGTCTGGGACATGCAGAACATCAATGAGCGTTAGCTCCTTCTCGGATGTCATCTTCAACACCACTCTTCCAAGTCCAACTATCGGAGATGTCTCGTTGTTAGCCATGAACAACTTCCTTCCGTTGATGGGAATGTAAGACGAAAACATCTCTTTGTCGGCACATATGTGTCGTGTTGCACCTGTGTCAAGCCACCACGTTTTGGGATTATCCACCATGTTAGCTTCGAAGACTACTGCGGTCAAGGATATCTCATCAAAATCCAATGGAACGGTTTGATTTGTGATAGGTGAGCCTCCTTCTTGGGATTCCGACCCCATCTCTTTGCGTTTATGCTTGAGATAGTTCTTGAAATCTTTCCACAACGGTGGCAACTTCTCAATGATAGCCGCCATTGGAAATTTTCAACGGACACCCGTTGTAATTCTGGTGTCGATTCAATTGCTGCGTTTCGATTCCAACGGATGTCCGTTGGAATATATGTGATCATTCGAATTCTGCGATTCGATTCCAACGGATGCCCGTTGGAATTTAACAATTTTTTTAAAAAAAATACAAAAAAATATGATAGATTTTTCAAAATACAAATACATATGAAAACAATAAAAACAAATAAGTCTATATAGAATCTTCATCACTTTCATCATCCGGAGTTGTATCATGGTCCGAAACGAATTCGTCTATATCGTCTTGTACGTGTAACGAATCATCAAGTAACTCGTCGTCTATGTCAGGAAGTGCAAGTGTCTCGTCGTAATCATCATCTAGTCGGATGGGAAGAACCGGATCTTCGAGTTGCTCTTGCATTGGCTCATCGAGATCTTGTGTTGTCGACGACGAATCCACGATTAATCTTCATGTGTTAATCTTCAAAACAGCTGACCATTGATCTTCTCGTCACCGTTTCACCGATGTCGCATAATGTTTCTGATATGGAATGAAGCATACCTGGTCTGCCTGATCTGAAAGTATAAAAGGATCGTACTTTGCATATGAACGTTTCGGGTTTATGTCAATACCTCCCCATCGATTTTTCCGTGAGCCGCGTCCCGACGTTGTATCAAACCAATCACATCTGAATATGATTGTTTTCAACCCGACTAATCCTGGATACTGGAGTTGGAAAATCTGACGAAGAACCCCAAAGAAATCAGGATCTTCCGATGACCCGCTTTTTATACAAACTCCGTAATTGAACGTGGATTTATGTTTCCCATGATCGTAAGTGTGAAACGTGTATCCTCGGGTGAACATTATCGGCCAGCAAATGACTTTTCTTCCAGGTCCACGTGATATATCTCTGATCCATGCCGGAATTCTATCACTACATGATTAAAGCAGCAGTGGAAGGATCTATCGTCAAACAGTATTTGTTAGAGGAGATCTCCTACTTCAGTTCTTTCTATTTTGAATCTCATATTCATACGAAGACAAGGAGGGCTATCAACGAAGACGATAGAAGTTATCTCTACCACTATGATTCATGTTTCGGACTTATTCCCGAAAGTTTTCAGC
>NW_010966715.1:0-791 GCF_000463585.1 Tarenaya hassleriana
TGTGCGAGCGGTCCGTCCGTTCTGGGTCGTCCAGAACGGACGTTCTGAGTTTTTTTTTTTTGAAAGAAAACCGGGTTGTTACAACAAGTCATAGGGCGCATCTTGTCTAATCATCTTTATATGCATTACACACTTAGGTCATCCCATGCGAGCCAGCACGCGAGGATCATCACATCAATCTCACCATCTTGTGCCTCGCACATAATAACCAGTCCAAAGAAGACAACATTTGAGGACCATACAACTCATCCAGGTAGTTTACACAAGGATGAATGTATGCAATCCAAATATATTATATATGAGGATCAAATGTGATCAACATATAACTCCCCTTCGGTCATTGATATCACATATCTCGGTACTAAAATTTGTAGATTCTGAATCTTAGGGTTTTATATTTTCTTTTTTTTTCTTTTTTTTGGTTTAATAAACCAGATTAGATTTTTCTAGTTAATTATAAACCAATCTCTGGTTTTAAATTTTTTGTCTATGAGTCAATATCATTATAACGTGTATACCGACGTGGCAAAGAGAAATAATTTTTGACACGTCAGGTTTGCACTTTTGGATGTCACGTGACCTTGTTTTGTCTAATACAATCGTCGAAGAATTCATGTATTTTTGGATCATTTAAAAAGTTTAATATTTATTTACCAAAAAATAGTTTAATATTTTTTTTGTCAAAATTATAGAGATGAGTATTTTTTTTTTTTGGATTTTCCCTTTAAATATATACCAAATTGGTTTAAGATAATTACTTATACCGTTTTGGTCCATATTCAAACAGTATA
>NW_010966716.1:0-331 GCF_000463585.1 Tarenaya hassleriana
TCGATGTAAGTACTCTGACACAATCCTAGAAGACGCCTCGATCTATCTCTATAGATCTTGATGCCTAGAATATAGGCCGCTTCTCCTAGGTCCTTCATAGAAAACTGCGTTCCTAGCCAAGACTTAATGTCCTGCAAGGTAGGAACGTCATTTCCTATAAGGAGAAGGTCATCCACGTACAGCCCCAGAAAAACTACTGTGCTCCCACTAACGTTCTTGTAAACACATGGCTCGTCTTCGTTCTGTGAGAAACCAAACTTTTTTATTGTTTCATCAAAACGAAGGTTCCAGCTCCTCGAAGCCTGCTTCAGTCCATAAATAGACCTCTGAA
>NW_010966717.1:0-790 GCF_000463585.1 Tarenaya hassleriana
ATATATATATATAATGTAGGTAGTTGTCCCATTACCGTTAAGGTCTCCCAAAAGGCAAGTCATTTTGGCTATTGCAAAGTAGATTAGGACCGAGCGTATGTAGAAATGTCATTTCCGTACGTCGTTATGTGAAATATTTTGTTTACCGGCGCAAAGTGATTATGTTAAAAAGCTAAGCACCATTATCGATCTACATTGTCTACGTACCAAGGAACTTCTCCGCAGCTAGAACTAAGCTCGACAAGTTTTCTGGATAAAGATATAAGAGATTCGCATATGGATTTGAAGTTGAGGACGAATCAGAATTCATACCTGAAGCCGGAATCGGTGATTCATCAGAAACTTCAGCTGGTATCGACATCAGATTTCAAAATCAAATGAAAAAAATCCAAGATTGTAAAGGTGCATAATACCATTTTCAAATTGTAGAAATTGAGAGAAAAGAGGAGAGAGAGTGGGAAATTTTCTCTTTATCTTTTCAAAATCGAATGAAAACAATACTTATTCAACCTAAATAAAAAAGAACTAACTAAACCGGATTAAATGACGCTAAACCGAAAAACAATAACCGAAATCAAATTAACCCAAAGGCATAGTTTTCTTATACGTACCAAGCTCCAAAACTTGCCGAAGTTAGCGAAATTATGGTACTTCCTTAGAGAATTGCCGGAAACGAAAATCCGACGATCTAAACTTGGACGCTGACGTGGTACCACAGAAAAAGCTGACTAGATCATTTATTTACACATCAGCAGATCGCCTCATCATCGTCTCCTCCCCCTCTTATCTT
>NW_010966718.1:0-790 GCF_000463585.1 Tarenaya hassleriana
TTATTATTATTATTATTATTATTATTATTATTATTATTATTATTATTATTATTATTATGTGGAGTGTCTATCTTTGCACGTTCAAAAGAGAGGAACTAAGTTTAGTTTTGTCAACACTTGTAAAGAGTTTGGTTTCATCTTATTGTCTCCATTCCCAACCCCATGTGTTACTCTCTTTTTTTATTGTCTTTTTTTTTTTAATATTTTCGTTTTCATTTTTTTTATTTTGTTTTTTTATATAACACATCGACGCGACCCTCGTTTGAGTGGATTCCAACTCCTCATTCTAACTTTATAACTTAAGATCCTTAGATTGATGGCTTTTCTTTTCCCAAAATCCTAAAAAAAAACTAGATATTGTAAAGGATAAATCATAATTTTTTTTTCTTCATTATCTGTACAAATTATTATATCTCAAAAGCTAATGATCTTTATATCTCGATGCAAAGCGAATGATGCATCCGCTGCAACCGAAGAGATTATCATTAATTTGAATATATATTACACCCATTATTCTGTGTATTTTGAATAATCTTGTACTGTATTTGCGTTTATTGTAATCGATGCAAAAGTCACCGCATATAATAAATTCTATGTTATATTATATTCTTTAAAATATAAAAACCCGATGGAAACATATTGAGAATAAATGCGGAAAACCTATTGTGAGTTCTCAAGGACACGAGCGATCCAAAGAGCTAATTTACCATTTGATAATAGAAAAAATGCCTAATGATAAAACACCAAACCCACGTCGGTATTCAAAGAAATTTATGTTCTTCAATTTACC
>NW_010966719.1:0-790 GCF_000463585.1 Tarenaya hassleriana
CTTTGTCCATGATTTTTTAATAATTGAGAGATTATTATATATATATATATATATATATATATATATATCTAAAAGATTACTAATTTTATTGAAACAACGTATTGATAATTTATAATCATTTATTTTATTAGAAATCATTATATTTTTATCGTATAATATTTTGTCTCAATAAAAAATTGATTTTTTTAATTATAGTTTTTATTAATCTAAAATATTAAAAAAATCACCACAAATCTAATTGTTTAAGATTATATATATATATAATTACTAAGAATTTTAAGAAATTTAAAATTATTGATTTTTAATATAAATATAGTAATTCAAATTTTATGGTATAATTTACTATTCTAAATTATTATTATTTTTTAAAGAAAAAATTATCATTATTGTCTAATATTTTTACCATATCAACTTTTTAAAACGGTAAAATAAGTAATAATTTTATTTTTAATAAACTTAAAAATAATTCTTTAATTTTGTAAGTAAAAAGATATCAAATTTAACCACATTTTATAGAAAAATATCATAAATTATTATAAAATTTAGTACACATCAAGATGAGAAGTTTTTATTTCAAAAATTATTCTATCACTAATAAATTCAAAACATTTATTCACATTATGAATCATTTACTTTTTATATAGACAATGACACTCATTTATTTTTACAAATTTACTTTTTGTATTCTTTATATAGATAATATATTGATGATTTACAATAGTTAAGTTTTATTAATATATTTTTATACACCACACAAATAATTTATATAATTTTTTTATCATATTAATGT
>NW_010966720.1:0-790 GCF_000463585.1 Tarenaya hassleriana
CTATATTTAGACTTAATTACGAAGTCGTAATAACGAAATTGTTTTTGAACGGATAAATATCATAATTCATTAAGGGTAATTTCGTCTTTTCGCAAAAAAAATGTGTTATGTTTTCGGTGGCGTACAGATGAAATAGATGCGACCGAAGTGGGTTATTTGGGTAAAAAACCCTAACGTAAAGCCATTCTTGAAAATTTTACACATTGTGGCGACTGGTCCTGCCAGAATTCAATCGTTTTCGAGACGCATATGACGTTAGATTTTCTAGCACATACGTCATTGCAAGACATTTCAAATGCAATTTTCAATTATTATATCTAATACTATTATGTATTTTATGGTCCATTTCAATGATCGATTAATCATGTTACTATTTCGGTTTTGAAAAATGAAAGAAAAACTCTTTAATCATGGAACCAAAGATTTTGAACCGTCTAAATGAGCAAATGAACCGGTTTCACCCAATCTTTTAAAAGCGAAATTATTAATAATGACAAAAAAATAATAATATATGAAAAAGTAAAGAAAGAAAAAAGACTGAACGTACCAACTGTGGCGGAGTGGAAAGTGGTGCTTCCATCGACAACGTTCCTACTTCCGGTGATAATAGTCCTCGTCCGACCATCCCCCATGAACATTATGTTCTTCTTCTTCTTCGCAACCTCCACGTTCTCTCTATAAACTCCTGCCTTTATGTGAATCACATACCTCTTGTTGCTGTTTTCCGGCGCCGCCGCCACCGCCGCCGCCACTGTCCTGAAGTTCCCGCTGCCGTCGGCGGCAACCGTGG
>NW_010966721.1:0-790 GCF_000463585.1 Tarenaya hassleriana
TCGTGGCCAAGACCCTTGAAGACAATCCAAGAACCGGAGAAGCTTGCGGATTAAAAAAAAAGAGCCTACTCATTTTTGAGCTCTTGTTGTCTAACACCTGAAGACGCCATTAGGGAGCTTGTTGTGGAACACCTGATCAGCATAACAAGCACCTGAAATCATCAAAAGTCTGATCTCAAATCTGCTAACTCATCCTAGCCGTTAGAAGCATCATTCAAGGGATTTCTGCAGATTTGGAGACTTTACCTTAGAAGATGGGAGAATCATCTTCTTGCCATATTCATACTAGCCGTTGGAGTTTGATTGCTGCAGAAGAATTCTCTTTCCTTTTAAGTATTTTCCAGCAATTGTTTCCTTTCTTGTTAGACATCAACTAGCTATTTTTCATTTCTTCTCTTCTGCGAATTTGCCTATTTAAACAGGCCCCTTTGTCAAGTGTTGAGAGATTAGATTGCATAATAAAATTCAGAGCATTTCTTGTTCATCTCTCTCTCGATTTTGTCTTGAAATTCTCAAGCAAACCCGAGTCTTCGAACTAGTGTTTGGGTGGGATTCTCAATTTCATTAGCCGAAACTTTTGTGACGAGATCAAAGAGTCTGTCATCCCTCTTTGTGGTGTCACCTATCCATCGTAATGTTCCATTCTCTTTGAAGTGAAATCTGAGTGCTCATAAGCCTAGAACACTTCTCCACTATTTCCTTTTTGGAATCATTCGGTGAGAAGCTCCTATGATGCATTCCTAGGATCCATTGGCATGGTTATGGACAAGGAATGTAACGGGAGCATATG
>NW_010966722.1:0-790 GCF_000463585.1 Tarenaya hassleriana
ACTACAGAAAAAGACAAACAAACAGACAGAAAATATGCAAGTCACTTAGTACACTTACTAATACAGATAATAGATGCAATATGACAGGCTCCCACTAAGAAAAACACCCTCAATGAGTTTCCAAGTGATCTAGGATCCATATTCACATGCTTTTGAGTCAGCTAGGGCATGACGCTCAAAATCATGCTATTTAGGTAGACAACACTTTGTCAATCACATCCTATGTGATTCCTAGATGAGATGGGATAGTGATACGCTATCACTGCATGTTCCTTATCCCATCCTTACCATTAGGTCCAAGTCCGACTTGATAACCCAATTCAAGCTCAACCATATTTGAGCTATGAGAATCACGATTTCTCCATACTGCCTCACCAAGATAGTCAGGCACGCTCAGCTAGGGCATGACCCGTAACCATGACGATCGAGGCCTTGACAATTGCTCTACTAATGGGCGGTAATAGCTTGAGATTAAAAAATTGAGGCTTTATTTGTCTTGAACACCAGGATACCTTGACTAGATTCAAGTCATTCCAGTCAAGTTGTTCTGATCAGTGGTCAGCTGCTCTGGTCCGCCGTTCTATCATTTTCGGAGAAATTGTGAGCTTGGTACGGAGCTGACCAAATTTGGTCAGCCCCTGACCAACTCACTCCGATTTCTCCTTCTCAGGCTGACCAGGCAGACGGACCGCAGTTCAAAACTGAGCTTGGTCCGGAGCTGACCAAGTCGGTCCGGGGCTGACCAAACTTGGTCAGCTCCGGACCAACTCGGTCCGTTCTTTTCAGCTCC
>NW_010966723.1:0-790 GCF_000463585.1 Tarenaya hassleriana
GCCATCTTGCGGTCTTGGGACGCGGATTTCGCCTGAGTCCGCGAGTTGACTGTCTTCCTGCAAGGGGAGCTCGGTGAGACCAAGAGGGACGTGCCCAGACGTGTCCCGGAGCTTCTCCCGCCGTGTGGAGCCACGAGGAGCTCACCCAAGCTCGGACCAACTCAAGAACAAGGTGAGTGGCTTGGGGTGGGTTGCACCATGCGCAATCGTCACAGTGACAACGACCAGACCTACATTCAGATTGGGTCGTATGGTTAAAGGAATTGATTAGTCGTACTAAGTGTCGTAGTGAAGTGCAATGAGTCGTAATGAATTTTATCATCCAAGTCGTAGATTTGTAGATATGGTCATTGTACGGTCGTAGTGAAGTCTAATGAGTCGTAAAGAGACTTGTCACAACAAATCGTAATGAGATTTCCGACCCTCCTGATTCATGAAGACCCTGATGCTTTAGGGTTTAGGGTTTCCGTAAACGGTCTCATTATGCTTTAGGGTTTAAGGTTTGCATAATAGTCCGAAGGGTCGTTACGGATAATAGTCAGAAGAATTGATTTGATAGACTTCTCCTTGATTCTCTTCGATTTCATCTCTATCTCCAAGATCTCATCTTTCGCGTTCCGAGGACACGCGGTCCGCCGAGCCAGGAAGGAGACCGGACCAAGTGAAGAACATTCCTGGTCCGCCGGACCAGACCCTGGTCCGCCGGACCAGAAGTGTTCGGGATTCTCACGCACCGTCGGACCAAGGGAACGGACCGAGAGAGAAGGATCGGTCTGGTCCGGGGCTGACC
>NW_010966724.1:0-238 GCF_000463585.1 Tarenaya hassleriana
GTCTGACTAGGTCCGAGTCAGAAGCCGAAATCTCCCCAAATCAGTCCGAACCAAAACGCCATGAACTAGACAACCTTCTGTACTGACTCGGTCCAAGTCAACACTTGACTCGGTCCGAGTCAACACTTGACTCGGTCCTAGTCAGAAGCCTCTAAGATCAAGTCTGTTCGATTTTGATTCATTCTGACTCTGTCGAGTCAACACTTGACTCTGTCCGAGTCAAAACTCTGATTTGTCG
>NW_010966724.1:248-610 GCF_000463585.1 Tarenaya hassleriana
TCTGTCCGAGTCAAATCTCTGATTTGTCGTTCTGACTCGGTCGAGTCAAAACTCTGACTCTGTCCGAGTCAAAACTCTGAGTTTCTCTCGTTCTGACTCTGTCGAGTCAAAACTCTGACTCTATCCGAGTCAAAACTCTGGGAGACACTTTCAGGCCACGAAATCTAGGTTTTCACCCTAATTTGATGCGCCATCAAACCGTCTTCGACGCCAAACTCATCCATGCATCAAATAACAATCATAACATCATTAAATATGCATAGATCAAGCCTATCATGCAATTTTAACCATTAAAATTCATATAGGCATGCGACAAGCACGGCGATATACAGAGAACCAGGCTCTGATACCACTGTTGGGTT
>NW_010966725.1:0-5798 GCF_000463585.1 Tarenaya hassleriana
TCTTTGTTCTCTATTTGTATTTCCGTAACAGAGTTTCTGTTCGAATTTGAGTGCTCACTCATTTAGACCGAAGTACCACTGATCCTTATCTCGGGCCTAACAGTGGTATCAGAGCGCCCGTTGATTCTATAGGGATCTGAGGGTTATCAAAGCTGATGATGGATTCGAATTCTCCTCCAGTTTTCGATGGAGAAAATTACCAGATGTGGGCTGTGAAGATGAAGGCATACATGAAGGGTGCAGATCTGTGGGAAGTTGTCGAAGAAGACTACGAGGTGACTCCTTTAGGAGCAAATCCGACGCTGAACCAGATGAAGATCTATATAGATAAGGTAACGAGGAAAGGTAAGGCTATGTCATGCCTCTTTGCCTCGGTACCACCATTTATCTTTACTAAGATCATGAACATGACCAATGCGAAGGAGATGTGGGATTCTCTGAAGGAAGAGTATGAAGGAGACGAGAAGATACGGAGCATGAAGGTTTTGAACCTGCTCCGGGAATTTGAGAGACAGCAGATGAAGCCAAACGAGACAGTAAAGATTTATGTTGATCGTTTGATCATCATTGTGAGCAAGATAAGGATCTTGGGCACTGAAATGACTGATGAGAAGATAGTTCATAAGGTGATGGTGTCTGTTCCAGAGCGTTTTGAATCAACCCTTGCTTCCTTGGAGAACACTAAGGAGTTGTCACAATTGAAACTACTTGTAGTTCTTAGCGCTCTGCAAGCGCAAGAGCAAAGAAGGCTGATGAGAAAGGAGGAGTCAGTTGAGGGAGCGTTGATGGCCAAGGCGAAGCAAAGTGGCCAGAAAAGGAGAAACAAAATCAGAAAATGAAGATGGATGCTACTCATAGCAACGTTTTCTGAATCTGAGAAAGATGCTGATCAAGGCTTCTCTAAACCTTGTAAGCATTGTCAAAAGATTGGTCATCCTCATTGGAGATGTTGGAGAAATCCCAACATCAAGTGTCGAGGGTGTGGTAAATCTGGGCACATTGAGCGTTTCTGTAGAAACGAGAATGCTCAGATCATTGCAGAAGATTCTAAAGAGGTTGAAGAAGAGGTTGAAGATCTGTTTGTGGCATCGTGTTTTGGTTCTGGATCTGTCAAGGATGGATGGTTAGTGGATAGTGGTTGTACTAACCACATGACAAGAGATAGAAGCTCATTCAAGTGGATTAACACGATGTTCAAGTCGAAGGTTAGAATTGGAAATGGCGAGTTCATTTCAGTGGAGGGAAAGGGAGATGTCTGGATCAAAGGGTCAGATGGCACGAAGAAATTGCTGAAAGGAGTGTTGTATGTGCCAGGGCTACTTCAGAATCTCCTAAGTGTACCTCAGTTGGTGACTAAGGGCTACAAGGTAATTTTTGACAAGAATGAGTATGTTATTGGTAATGACACAACCCCTGTTCTATTTAGGATGCCTATGAGAAACAAGAGATTCTCATTTTCAATGAAAAACATGGGATATGATGCATTTGTGAGTCAAGAATCGGAAGATAAGCTCGGTGGAAAAACTGCAGAAGATGTGTCAAAGGCATATCAAGTAGATTTGCCTGAGATGAACAAGGAAGTAGTGAGTAAGGATGTCAAGTTTGTTGAGTCTGAAGGATTGAAATGGCAAGAATTCGGTGAGGATGAAGAGCCATTCACAAAAACCGAAGGGCCACTGACAATTGATGCTGAACCTCAAACTCAGCAAACTGAAAATCATATGCAGAACGCTGACGATATTATGGAGGCTGAAGACGTTGAATCTGATGATAATGTTCCAGTCAGAGGTAAAAGAACACTGCAGGAAGTTTATGGACGATGCAAGAAACGACAAGAGTTGGAGAGATGCAATGAAGGAGGAGCTTAAGATGATAGAAAAGACAGATTTTTTGGATTAAGCTTACAAAATGTGATGAGTTAAATCTGATTCGATATTCAGGTAGTGAATGGGATGGTTTTGCAGATGATGTGAAAAGCATTGAAGAACAAGAAGAAGAACAAGAAGCAGTTTTGTTCATTAAGGGGTTGCATGATGGAAGGTTGGAGTTGTTTAGGAGCATGATCGAAGTGTGTGCGAGGCCTTTCGTCAAGGAGGAGATTGTTAGAACAAATGTGACTCAAGGCCACGTCACATGAGTTGGAGACAAATTGTTAGTTAAAATGCGTGATTCAAGGCTAAAGAGGATCAGTTTCTAGATTCTGTAAAAATCTGGCACTATCATATCTTTCCTATTTTTCTTTGCAAGATTAAGATATTCTGATTTGATTTGGCTAGCAGATTTAGAGGTTGATTTGATTTTATTTCTATTATTAAGTTTTTGTTTTCTTTCCTATATATGTAATCGTTTTCTCATGAATAAAATCAGTTGAGTTTCTCAAATTTCTTTGTTCTCTGTTTGTATTTCTGTAACAGAGTTTCTGTTCGAATTTGAGTGCTCGTTCACCCAGACCGAAGTGCCACTGATCTTTATCTCGGGTCTAACATATTCAACACATGATATAGCATTGTAAATTAGCACTCTTACTCTCTCCTTTTACACAAAATATCACAAAAAGGCATATAACAACTTCTTGTGCAGGTCCAAAGTGAGATGTGTTATTACATGCATAATTCCACGAGAAACTATAAATTCATCTCATAGTGCGAGCAAATAATTTTTAGAGAATCATACTCACACATTTAAAGATAAAGATTCGGATCCGGCAACCTTGGTATGGGTATGGCCACGAGTGGATTCTTCAGTTTCAACACAATCTCAAACGAATGCAAAAGCGTGGTGAGATTGTGCGAAATCATCCTCTCGGCTTCCTTGTTCATCTCAGGCAAATCTACTTGATATGCCTTTGACACATCTTCTGCAGTTTTTCCACCGAGCTTATCTTCCGATTCTTGACTCACAAATGCATCATATCCCATGTTTTTCATTGAAAATGAGAATCTCTTGTTTCTCATAGGCATCCTAAATAGAACAGGGGTTGTGTCATTACCAATAACATACTCATTCTTGTCAAAAATTACCTTGTAGCCCTTAGTCACCAACTGAGGTACACTTAGGAGATTCTGAAGCAAACTCAGCAAACTGAAAATCATATGCAGAACGCTGACGATATTATGGAGGCTGAAGACGTTGAATCTGATGATAATGTTCCAGTCAGAGGTAAAAGAACACTGCAGGAAGTTTATGGACGATGCAAGAAACGACAAGAGTTGGAGAGATGCAATGAAGGAGGAGCTTAAGATGATAGAAAAGACAGATTTTTTGGATCAAGCTTACAAAATGTGATGAGTTAAATCTGATTCGATATTCAAGTAGTGAATGGGATGGTTTTGCAGATGATGTGAAAAGCATTGAAGAACAAGAAGAAGAACAAGAAGCAGTTTTGTTCATTAAGGGGTTGCATGATGGAAGGTTGGAGTTATTTAGGAGCATGATCGAAGTGTGTGCGAGGCCTTTCGTCAAGGAGGAGATTGTTAGAACAAATGTGACTCAAGGCCACGTCACATGAGTTGGAGACAAATTGTTAGTTCAAATGCGTGATTCAAGGCTAAAGAGGATCACTTTCTAGATTCTGTAAAAATCTGGCACTATCATATCTTTCCTATTTTTCTTTGCAAGATTAAGATATTCTGATTTGATTTGATTTAGCTAGCAGATTTAGAGGTTGATTTGATTTTATTTCTATTATTAAGTTTTTGTTTTCTTTCCTATATATGTAATCGTTTTCTCATGAATAAAATCAGTTGAGTTTCTCAAATTTCTTTGTTCTCTGTTTGTATTTCTGTAACAGAGTTTCTGTTCGAATTTGAGTGCTCGCTCACCCAGACCGAAGTGCCACTGATCTTTATCTCGGGTCTAACATATTCAACACATGATATAGCATTGTAAATTAGCACTCTTACTCTCTCCTTTTACACAAAATATCACAAAAAGGCATATAACAACTTCTTGTGCAGGTCCAAAGTGAGATGTGTTATTACATGCATAATTCCACGAGAAACTATAAATTCATCTCATAGTGCGAGCAAATAATTTTTAGAGAATCATACTCACACATTTAAAGATAAAGATTCGGATCCGGCAACCTTGGTATGGGTATGGCCACGAGTGGATTCTTCAGTTTCAACACAATCTCAAACGAATGCAAAAGCGTGGTGAGATTGTGCGAAATCATCCTCTCGGCCATGGGTATCCCGACACAAATTCTCCGGCCAAACCCGGACGGAAGATAACCAGTATCGTTTCCATTGAAGTCGTATAACTTATTAACAAATCTTTTGGGACTGAATTCCAATGATTTCTCCCGTAAACTCGGATCTCTTTGGTTTCTCCCATAATTTTCTGCAACAAACCCACTAAAAACCCTTCCACTTCATTGTGCCTCCTAGCCTCCTAGTTGAATCCATATCAACAACAATATAAACTATAAAGTCTTTTTTATTATGAACCGTAAAGAAACAGAACTACAATCCGACGTGTAACTGTCAACTTTAACTTAAACTTAAGATCTTCAGCCTCACAATCCAACAACACAACAGAGAGAAATCGCATATCACAAGTCTTTCAGAGACTTATCAGATCTACAAACAAAGAGGTGATATTCTCCTTCATTTTTGGTGTGCAATTGGTGATTCCTTCACCTTGAAAGTAGGAAGCGTTGAAACCGCGTTCAAAGTTGATGACTTGCATGAGGATTTGCCTCGGCACAACGGTTGTATTCAAGAACTCCTCATTCGCGATCTTATCCGCAAACCTTATCATTTTACGAAACTCTCTAAAGGCCTTTTCTTCTGTAACACCATATTGCTTCATATAAACGTTGATCCCCGTGGCGACATACCCTCTGCTCATGTCGTCCTGATCAAAACTCATAGATATTAGGACATTAACACTAATCATGTTAGGAATATAATTCTATAATGGATAACTCTAACTCTCTATTGTGATTCCCAATAATAGACAACATCGCCGTGACGGAACTTGACTCGTATTCTTCGATGTCAACATGTGTGAAATTTGTACCTGGAAGCCGGTAATATCATTCAAGAAGCGCCCCTTTGAAGCGACAGACTGGGTGAGGTTTGGTCTGGATCTGAGCCACTCGTAAGCTTCCTTCCCAGCAATTTGTCCCAGAAAGATGAAACCGCAAGCTAAGGCTGCTTCTGCCCCGAACCCGACCTTCCCAACCTTCAAGTACTCCTCGAACGTTGGAACGATGGCTGCTCGTTCCCATTTGGTAGATGCAAGGTTCGCCCTCGCTAGTCTTTTGTACTGCTCGTTACAGTTGAATGGTATACAATTTCTCTTATGTAATTTTTGAAGTATATATATGACGTTATTTTCGTGTGTATTTATCAAAAATTTTATGGCATTAACTTGATTGATTACCTCATGTAACATCCCATGGGCACTGTAAGATCTTCCTTCCAATCTCACTTCCCTTTCAATGTCTTGGACAAAATCCCACAATAATTTGAAGACGATTTTCATAAAATCAGGTAACTTTCCAATGGCGTCAAGATCCCACCTGCACGCATGCAGAATGAATTCGGATGATCTATATATGTAAATTATGATTGCGGAAGAAGAATTTAAAAAATCAACAATAAAAATATGTGTTAGTAATTTATGTCTATACGTCTATATAGTTTGGAATAGTTCGTTCGGACTAGATGCTCCGGTCCGTTTGGTCTACTCCTAGATCGGACGGTCCGGACCACTTATCCAGATTTTTCGACGTTTTCTCGTGCATTTGTCCTTCCCTGCGTGTGTGACCCTGTAGGCTCATTCGATATCGC